>NC_056735.1:598579698-598854698 GCF_019279795.1 Protopterus annectens | reverse complement strand
CTGGGGTTTAATGGACGCATCCCAGCCAGGACAGCCAGCAGCCATACCCCCTTTCGGTCCTGTAACCGGCATACCTTCCCATTCCCTTACTCTAGCCTCCTTTTAGCTGTAAATACCTCTTTCCTTAGTCCTAGACCAGCTAACTCCCTTTAGAACCTACCATTGTAATATTATTTCTGACCACTAGGTGGCACCCTTATCCAGTCATACCTGACTTACTTATCCCACTTTCTTACGTTGTTTCTACATTACATCTCTGATGTCTTATACTAGCTCTTAATGACATCCTGCTTTATACTTTTACTCTTACTGCCTACACCCAACTATCCTGATATTCTTTACCACTGAATTACATATCTCTGTACTTACCCATACTCAACTTACCATCAGTATTCTGCATTTTACTGATTGTTCTTCCCGAAGCTGCTCCTCTACTTGTCTCTACTTGCTCCGTTTGCCCTGAAGGCTCACTCTGCTTCCCTACCCTGTCCCCTATTCTCACCCGCCCCCAATACCCCTAGCCTTATACTACATAACCGCACCCTCTTCCCCTCTCAACCATTCACAAGGTTACCATACCTCTTTACCTTTGCACCAACCACTAGAAAATACTCCACAATGCCCTAACCTATCCCCACCTTCTCTAACCAATCCCTTCCTCTCCCTCCAAAACTCCTACCTTCCACATACCAGTCTTATTACTACTCCTTACCTCCTACTTTGTACCTTACAACTTAATTCTCCCAATGACTAAACTACCTACCTCAGGATATTTAAAGTTGCTCCTCTTTATAATACTTCTACCTTCTCTAACTATAGCCTACCTTCTAACCTCCTATGAAAAACCATTATGTCCACAATTGCACTAGCCTCAAAGCAAACAGCCATACCATCTCTTGTTGTCTCCCTAAACCCCATAAACATAACATCTATACCATGCTACCTACTAGCAACGTATCATAGACTAGCCCACATTAAGTATAACTATCTAAAAACTAGGAAGTCTCTAAACCAACACTGTATATCCCAAAATACTAAATCTCGATCAAATGTCCACTTATTAATAGATGGAGACATTCATCCAAACCTAGGCCCAAGGAATATTTTACTACCTAAGCCCTCTAGTAAACTAACCCCCACCAAACCTCCCAACTCACTCTTAATAGCACATCTCAATATACGAAGCATAAATAATAAAGTTGCTCAACTCCATGCCCTCTTGGATGTTCACTCATTTGACATCCTATGCCTGACAGAAACCTGGTTAAAATCTGTAGCTCAAGACAATGCAGTCATCCCACCCAGATACAATATCTTAAGGCAAGACCGTATAGCCAAGAAGGGAGGGGGGTAGCTATTCTATACAAAGCAGGGCTTCAAGTTACTGCTTCTGACTACAAACCACCTCATGACAATAATGCCAAAATCCTTACTGTTAAATTATAGCTTAATACTCATAAATCCATCTATATCATCTGTATCTATCTGCCGCCTGTAATAACATCAACACCCTGGAAAATATCCTTAACTGGCTATCACTAAACTTTCCACAAGAAACTATAGTCCTCGGTGACTTTAATATTGACTGGAAGTGCTGTAGCAATGAACACCCTACTACCCATATTAACCTACATGTTTTTTCTCAAACCATTACCTCCCCAACCAGGATAAATAAACCCAATAAAAAAGAAACTATCTTAGATTGGATTCTTACAAATAACCATCACCAACCATATGATGTAGGGACCCTCCCTGATGATGTGAGTGACCACTTGCTTACCTACATCATCAGGCATGAGATCAATATACCCTTCCTACCCACACTGAGAAAAACTTGGACCAATAAAAACTTTAACCCAGATGGCTTCCAAAGGGAACTTGGGGCATGTGATTGGTCACCCTTAAAATGCCTCCCACTAGAGGAATCTGCAAATTACTTCAGTTCTAAATTCCTAGCCATTCTAGACATCCATGCACCAACCCGCTCTATCAGAATTAGGACTAAACCAGCCCCATGACTTACAAAAGAAACCAGGCACAAAATCCTACTTAAAAATAAATGCTGGGCCAAATGGCGAGTCTACCTGAAAGCTTTGTTTTATAAAGTGGTTTTCTCAACCAAGTGTTTTTGTTCTATCTCTGTCTGCAGTTAGTTGTTGGAACTACAAAAAACCCCATAGATCAGCAGAAATTTAGACAGTTGAGAAACAACACAAAGAAAGCTTATACTCTCAGATAAAAGAAACTTTTACTTAGAGCTCCAGAAAACCCACCAAAAATAAACCACAAATGTCTTGGGCAAGCATTAACAAACTTCTTAACCCAGGTCATTCCATTACACCAACCCCACAGGGCACTGACCATGTGAATCCCAAGCAAACTGCCAATACCTTCAATACCTTTTTCACAGAAGCCATTCAAACTCTTGCCAATCAGCTATCACCTGACAGCTTAACTTTCCTAACCTCAAATACTAGCCCACTCTCCATTTCAATTGCAACCAGTCCCAACATCACACATTCTCACCATTATCCACAAACTTAAACCAACTACCCCCTCAGCTGACCTACTACCTGATGAATATCTGCAATTAACAGCCAAATCCATAGCCTATCCCATTTCCATCCAGATTAACAGAACCATAATCGAAGGCAACATCCCAGCTATCTGGAAAATCTTGCATATTATCCCCCTACATAAAGGTGGTAACTCCAACAAATTGTCAAACCATCGCCCCATAGCCTTACTTTCCCCTCTGGCAAAAATAATGGAAAAATGCATCCATAGACAACACCTAGACCACCTTATCCAAAATAATTTGCTTTCTAAATGCCATCATGTATTTAGGCTATTCCACTGCCCTATTATCCTTTTCTGACTGCATTAATAAAAACTGTATCAACAATATGCTTTCTTCTGCACTCTTTATTGACCTTTCAAAAGCATTCGATATGGTCAACCATCAGATACTTTTAAATATTCTCAAATCCCTTTCGCTAGATGCACTGGCTATAAAATGGTTCCATTCTTACTTGGACAATAGACAGCAGGCTGTGCTATGGGATAATAATCTATCTACCTACCTCCCCATTACCCGGGTCTATATTAGAACACCGAACATTTAAAATGTCGAGTGTTCTAATATCGACCCATTTTCAGTGAACGCTGAAATTTTCGAAGAAGCCGAACACCAAATCCTTTCCTAGGGAAAGAATTTGGTTGTCCGTTTCTGTTGCTTCGGTATTTTCAGTGCTGTGTTGTGGGTGGGTTTGGGTTGGGTTCAGGGTGGATTGACTGATGGGCGGTTAGGTATGTGTGCGATTATATGGACATGAGGGTTAGGGCGGGTTAGGTGAGTAAGGGTTAGGGCATGGGTTAGGTATGTGTGCGATTGTGTGGACATGAGGGTTAAGGCGGGTTAGCTGAGTTAGGGTTAGGGCACGGGTGAGGTGAGTGTGCTTTAGTGACCGACCTTAGGGTTAGGGTTTGCATTAAGGTAAGTGGATAGTTAGTGGTGTGTGTGTATAGTTTAGTGTAGGGTTAGGTGTAAGATTTTAGGTGTATGTGTGTAGATTGCAGTTTGTTTGGTATGCTTGTGTTTTGTGTATGTGTTACAGCAAATTTTTTCCCTAGGAAAAAATTTGCTGTTCTGAACGTTCGATGCTTGGTATTTTTGATTGGTAGGGTTCAATATTAGAACACTCAACATTTTGAATGTTCGGTGTTTTAATATAGACCCCATTACCCTTGGTGTCCCCCAAAGATCCATATTAGGACCTTTGTTGTTCTCAATTTTTATTAATGATCTTCACTCAGTAATTCCCCTAGCTACTTGTATTCAATACGCAGATGATTCCACACTAATATGCTCAGACTCCTCACCAGCTGAGCTGCAGTCCCTAACCCAAAAGTTATTTAATACAGTAGAACAATGGTTTACTCAGCGCTGCCTTCTTTTGACCCCCAAAAAAACAAAACTCTTGATCTTCACTCCTACGCGGAAGTCCTCCACAGTAGATTTCACTGTCACATCTGACAATGGTACACTCATATCTCCTGATCCAACTACCAAACTCCTTGGAATAACAATTGACAACAATCTTAACTTTGACACTCATATTAACAACACAATAAAAACTGTAAATGGAAAACTGGGTTCCCTCTATAGGATTAAACCATTCCTTACTCCAGCAGCCAGAATAACTATTGCCCATACCCATCTAATGTCTACACTCCTCTATGCCTCACCAATATATACTAAGCTGTCTAAAAATAACCTCAGCAAACTTGAAATCTCCTACAACAACATTGCCAGATTTTCCACTGACAATCCATTTTGAACCCACCACTGTTATAATCTAAAGCAGCTAGGATGGCTTGAGTTACAAAATCAAATAAAATTTCACCAACTTACCATTGCCCACAAGACCCTTTACCAACCTACAAATACTCCAATACTTTCAACCCTCATTACCCCCTATAAAAATCTTAACACCTTACGTTCTTCAAATAAACTACTTGTTACAAGATGTAAATCCAACAACCTAGCTGGAGACTCTCTGTTCTCCAGTACTGTTGGGCACAACTGGAACCTACTCCCCAGTGAACTTGTATCACTATCCTCAATATCACTTTTCAAATCTAAACTGAAATTATATCTTAGAACACACTGACTATGCCCCTGTATTAACCCAGACTAACTTCATCCTTTTATTACTAGCTACTGCTTGCACTCTACCTCTCTCTACTATATCCAGTTTCCTGAATAACAAAGAGAAGTTTATTTTTGTAGATACTACCTTTGTTTGTAGTTATTTCTTTCTTATTATTTGTTATATGTATGTGAGTGATTTATGATTTACTTGTGGAATTACCTGTAATTATTTGCTAAATTGTATTTACCTGCAAATTTGTTTGAATTGTGATCTTGGAGCTTATCTCCCCAGGCCTCTACTGAAAATGGACATGTATCCAGTTAGACTAGCCCGGTCAACAAATATAAAATAAAATAAATAAAATAAAAAATAAAATAAATACTTAGACATTTGAGTATCAGACTTCATATCCTTCAGACATGAATGCTAATGTCAAAATTGTTGTTATAGCAACCTTCTAAGTTTATAACAGAAATAATTAAAATCTTTCCCTGATTGTGGGTCTTTGCCCACCATTAGTTTTAGCAGTGTCTAGATTTCTTACACAAGGCTGAGAGGTATGCATATGGGATGTCCTGACCCTCCTAACTCATGAACTGTTGCAATCATTAAATTTTATTTTATTTATTTATTTTTATTTTACATTTGTTGACCGGGGTAGTCCGAATGGATACATGTCCATTTTCAGCGGAAGCCAGGGGAGAAAAGCTCCAAGGTCACCAAAATTAGATTAAAATGCAGTATATACAATAGTTAACATATCTAAGCAAGCAATAAGGTTTATGATTACAATTTTTACAGAGGTTACATACCTAGGCAAATAATAGTAGTTCTGGGTTAACGAAAATCAGAGAGTAGTTCATCATTAAGTAGTTCAAGTCAGCTAAGCATGCTGTTATTAACTCATACAGTTATTTACAGATGCAATATTTACAGTCGTTACATGTCAAAACACATTAGAGTTAAACAAGGTAAAGGTCAGGATAGTGCCACAGATAAGCCAAAATAACTATTTTAGTCTCATTGTCAAGAAGAGTTAGTCGGGTTTGCTACACTGACATAGACAGTTTAATGGCAAATTTTCTTTAAGTTTAATCTTGACTTGGCTCAGGGAGTTGAGCAAAGTAATTTTGGTTGGGAGAGAGTCCCAGGATCTGCTAACAGAGTTTGCAAAGAGAGAGTCACCAGCAGAGTTATTAGTTTTGATAGTCTGGACTAGTAATTTATTAGAGGATCGAAGTGTCCGGTGAATGTGATAGGGGGTAATAATATTTTTAAGAGCAGGAGTATTATCTGGATTGTAAAGTATCTTATGGGCAGTTATCATGAGGTTATACTGGATCACGCTGGGTAGTTCTAGCCACCCAAGCTGGTTTAGGTTAATACAATGGTGAGTCCCATAAGGCAGGCTGGTGTCAAATCTGGCAATATGGTTATAGCAGATAGAGAGTTTGCTGACAGATTTGTTTAGATTGGAAAGTATCAGTGATGCATACAGCAGAGTTGAAAGTAGGTGAGAGCGAGCTATGGCAGATCTAGCAGGATGGGTTAAGAAGGCTTTTATCCTGTAAAATGAGTCTAGTTTTTTATTGATGGTCTTTATAGATCGATTAACATATAGGTCAAATTTGTGATTATTATCGATTAACGCACCTAGCAGTTTTGTAGAGGAGTCTGAAGAGATTATTGTGCCATTATTAGATTTAATGGTAAAAGTGAATACAGTAGACCTGTGTGTTGGTGAGAATAGTGTGTAAATAATGCTAGAGATTAGAGTGTCATAGTTATAAAAAAAAAAACTTAGCTGCACTAACTAATGAGTTGGTATAGTGGAGTAGTGCTGTTGTTTCCTGTGTCAAGGATGCAGAGTTCAAAACAACTCCTCCTTTCTACTTTACATTTGTTTTTCAGTTTTAGGTAATATTTTACATTTATCCCTGGTATCTAATGTAACTGGTGAGGGTAGAAGGTCCGATTGTCTTTAGAGTACACTATAGAGAGTATCCCTGGTGTCTCTTGTTCCCCTGCCCCATATCTTTCATAATAAAATCTTTTTTATTTTTCTAAGTGCTTTTAAGGCACAATATGAAGACTACCCCCTGGTGTCTGGTGTCCCCCCAAATATTGTAGGATTTGCTCATTAGTCTAGGGGTGTGTTGAAGGGGAATGCACCATCAAACACACACACACACACACACACACACACACACACACACACACACACACACACACACACACACACACACACATACAAAGTCACATACAGAGCCACCCCTCACCTGATCCCATTCTCACTTACAAAAACACCTTACCTCTAATCAACGCTCCATTACTGTGACCTCCCAAACAGATACACACATATATGCAGCCCTACACGTACCCGCATACTCCTAACACTACATGTCTGCTAAACTGCCTGGTAATTACCTCTACAGCAATAGGTAAATATGAGGTTTTGGCCATACTTATTAACATGATTGGCCTTGTGCAGCCATGCTGTTTTACACAGCTGTGTAAATGCCTTACCACATGCAACCTCTTTTCCTGGGCCTCTCAATAGCCTTTTTACTCACTAAAAAGCTCTTTTAATCCACTTGGTATAACCACAATCTGGTCTACTGGCAACAATAAATAACATCCTACAGCCTGGAAGAACCACCACTCCCGCCCCCAATATAACAGTTACAGACCTGGACATAGCCTCCAGCTTTAATAAGTATTTCACCTCCTCAATACTCAAACTCTTAAACAACATCACTTCCTCCAACACCCCACAACCACCTCAGGCCAAAATCAGTACCATACCTTTCACACTTAAGTCTGTTCCTACCTCTACTATCCAAAAACTCCTAGCCAAACTCAAACTAACCACCCTTGCAGCCAATAACCGTCCTGCCGAATACCTCCAAATTGCATCCACAGCTACAGCCTATCCCATTTCACTGCTAATAAATAGAGCCATCACAAACACACCGTTCCATCCCTGTGGAAAACCTCATATATCATACCACTCCACGAAGGTGGTCCATCCCTACACCTTTCCAACTATCAACTAGTTGCAATTCTCTCATCCCTCTCTAAGATCCTAGAAGGATGTATGCATCAACATTTCCTCTCCTACCTCTTCACCAGCAACCTTCTCTCCTCAACCCAACACGGATTTCACCCATCCCACAGCACCACCACTGCCCTACTCAAATTCACCAATACTATAAACTCCCTCAGGAATCTAGGTAAATTTGTTTTGTCTTCCTAGATTCATCCAAGGCATTTGACACAGTCGCACATAATAAACTAGTGTCTTGTCTCTCTGACCTCAGCCTTAACAACCCCACCCTACTCTGGTTTAAAAGCTATTTAGATAACCACCAACAATCCGTCAAATGGCATAACTCTCTATCCCCCCACTCCCAACCTCCTTAGGTGTGCCACAAGCATCAATCAACCCTTCTTTTTAATATCTTCACAAACCAACTCCACTCAGCTATCTCTAAAGCTGACATAGTCCAATACGCTGACAACACAATTCTCATATGCTCTGCACACCCAACATCCAACTTCTTCAACAGAAAGCCCAAGAAGCCTTCTCTGAAATAGAGAACTGGCTTAACAACTCACAACTCACACTAAATTCCAAGAAAATACAACTAATGCCATTCCACTCTACTAAAACGAGCGACCTTACCTTCGCTGTACTCTCTGCCAGCAAAACCCAAATCACCCATCACTGAGGCTAAACTCCTAGGAGTTACCACTGACCAGTAACTCAAATTCACAAAGCACATATCAACAGCCATCACTAAAGTCCACAAAAAGCTAGGTTCCCTCTATCGCTGTAAAAGTTATCTAACCACTGAATCCCGAATTGCAATAGTCAGGACCCGCCTCCTACCTACTCAACTTTATGCATCCCCAATTCTAACTAATCTTTACAAAACTGACCTTAATAAATTATCCATTGGTTACAACAAAATTGCTTGATTCACTACCAATGCCAAATCACGATCCCACCAGTGCCTTTCTCAACAAGCCATGCACTGGCTTGAATTTCTGGACCAATTAAGGTACCATCAGCACAGAGTAGCTTATCTAATTCTGCACTATTCCGAGAAAAACCCTGACCTGAATGGGATGTTGAACTTCTACAACTCAAATAGACAACTTCAGTCATCCAACAAAGCCTTAATCGAAACTATCACATGCAAAAACAACTCCATGGAATCACTATTTGCCCATGAAATAGCAAAAATATGGAAAAACCTTCCCCCAATCTCAGATTACAAAACTTCACACCCTCCTTCAAAAGCCTACTTAAAACATGCTCTTCACCAGCCATCTATGCAACTGTAATTGACCCCTTGAAGCCTCGTCCACTCACTATTTCTACACCCCATCTGTCCTGGAGAACACAAACACCACCATCTAACTATACCTATCCATGAGTGAGCAATAATCTATATATGAGTATATGTACATGTGTGTGTGTGTGTGTGTGTGTATAGGTACCTCGATGATTGTTGGTGCATATGGATGGGAACCATTGAAAAGTGGTATGAATTTGTGGAATATTTGAATAGAAATAAATTTAATATTATATTCACAAGTAAAACCCAACAATTTAATATTGATTTTTTTGGATGTAAATGTTACAAAGTTATTGGATGGAATTATGGCTACTAGTTTGTTTAGAAAGCCTTTTTCCAGAAATTCAATGTTGGAAGCAAGTAGTTGCCACTCTGCACATGTGATCCAGAATATACCTAGGGGGCAGTTTATGAGGTTGAGGCGATTGTATAGTAACCAACAAGATTTTGAGAATGAGGTGACAGAAATGAAAATGAGGTTTTCATATAGGGGTTATGATAAAAAATCAATAACCAAAGCATGAGTCCAGCAATGTTCAGGACAGAAATAAGTTGTTGAAAACTGATGAAGTTAAGGCAGACAGAACGGATGATAAACTAAGATTAATCACTACTTTTGGTACAAACACTTTCAAAATTAAACAAATAATAGAGAAACACTGGCCCATTTTGAAAAAGTATTTATTTTTTGAACAAATAATAGAAAATCATTGTAAGTTTGGTTATCGAAGGGGGAAAAATCTGGGAGAATATTTGAATAAGTATAAAAAAAGTTCATCTATGGGCATGGAAACACGAAGAGAAATATTGAGGTGTAGTAACTTTTGTGGCAATTGTACATATTGTAAAATAGTATCCAAAATGAAATCTTTCACATCAGTAAATACAACTAGTGGAGCTTTTTATATTGGACAAACGTCGAGACCCTTTATAAACAAAGGATGGCCCTACATTTGAGTGATGTCAATCATAAAAGAACTCGTAGTGCTTTGTATAAGCACTACTTGGAACATGCTGGAGCACATTTTATTTTTGTGGGGATCGATAGAGTTATAGGTGAAAATATCAGTGTGGGAAAGAAACATAAAATTTTGGACAGCAAAGAAATAACATGGATACTTAGATTAGGAGCACTTTATAAACCCGGTTTAAATGAGAATTTATAATAGTAATAAATGGAAATATATATATGAGGAAGATGCTATCTTTCATACTAAAAGTGAAAAGAAATTGGTATACATGTTTACAGTTTTATATATGTATATATATATATATATATATATATATATATATATATATATATATGTGTGTGTGTGTGTGTGTGTGTGTATGTGTGTATGCATATGTTGAAAATATTGGAATGTATGTATATATATATATATATATATATATATATATATATATATGTTTGCACATGCACAGGTAGAGAGAGGTGTGTGTGTGTTTCTTTATTCATGTGTGTGTGTGTATATATATATATATATATATATATATATATATATATATATATATATTTATTTTTTGGTTCTTCCCTTTGGAGTTTATTGCTTTTGAATGTGTATGCATATATGTATATGTGTGATGTATAAGCATATGTGCATATTGATGTATATGTGTATTTGGTTAGATTTTGTATTTTTTATTTTTATTCCTTTCTTTATTTGTATATATATTAGTTTCCTTTTGGGTTGTACACATGTAAGTGTATACACATGTACATGTGTATATATTTATAGTTACATATTTTTATGTTTATGTGTGCTTTATATGAGGTGACTTTAAATTTAACTAATAGTGTTGGTATTTAAGGGCTTGTTGGAGAGACCTCTGGGATCGTTTAGCACTGAAGATGCCTATGTGGTGAAAAAGTTTGCTTTGCTTGTCAAATGTGAAATTGCTGGTTTGACGTGGGGAAAATCATTACTGATGCTGCTATTTTTGCTGTGGAATAAAAGATGACTTTGACCCTGTGATTCCTACAGTGTGATTCCTATAGAGTGTATTGCTGTAGGGGTTGTGGATTGGTGCTGGGTTTGCATGTCTTTAGTGTTTGGTTACACCCGTGCACATTTCCGGCCTTTTGGAAGCCTTGCTTCATGCACCAACTGTTGGATTTTATATTTTATTTTTATTTTACATTTGTTGACCGGGATAGTCCGACTGGATGCAAGTCCATTTTCAGCGGAGGCCCGGGGAGAAAAGCTCCAAGGGTAAGCAAATACGGCATTACATAATACCAGCATTACATATTACAAACAGACTATTTACAGAGATTACATAACTAAGCAAGTTAAACAAGTTCCACAGGTTACAGTTAATCCTGAGCACAAGTCAGGATTAAATTAAATTACACAGTAAACTGGTTAACATATTTTTACACATTCTAGAGAGAGTTAGCCAGGCTTGATACATTGACATAGCCAGTTAAGTGACAAATGTTTGAGTCTAGTTTTAAATTGACCTATGGTGGAAATTAAGGTAATATCAGCTGGAAGAGAGTTCCAGGATCTACTTACAGAGTTTGCAAAGAGAGAATCACCGGTTATGTTATTAATTTTGCTAGTCTGAATTAGTACTTTGTTAGAGGATCGAAGCAGTCTAGGATTGTTATAGGGGGTGATAATATTTTTAAGTGCAGGAGTATTCTCCAGATTATAGAGGATTTTATAGGCCATAATCAGTTGGTTATACTGGATTAGGCTGGGTAGTTCAAGCCACCCAAGCCGATTTAGATTGATGCAATGATGTGTCCTAAAAGGCAGCCCAGTGGCAAACCTGGCAATGTGGTTGTAGCAAATTGAGAGTTTGTTAAGGACAGTCTTGCTTAAATTCGAGAGTAGAGGGGATGCATACAGAAGGGTTGAAAGAAGGTGAGAGCGAGCTATGGCAATTTTAGCTGGAGGGGTTAGGAAGGCTTTTATTCTGTAAAGTGACCCTAGTTTTTTATTGATGATTTTGATAGTTTGGTTAACATGTAGGTCAAATTTTAGATTATTGTCTATGATGACACCTAATAGTTTTGTAGATGGGTCGGGAGATTATTGTGCCATCATTTGATTTTATGGTAAAGGTGAAAGCGGTAGACCTACGTGTTGGTGAAAATAACAGCATTTTAGTTTTTTGGGATTTAGGATCAGACGATGTTCAGAAAGACAGTTTTCTATTGTATTAAAGGTGGTCTGGGTAGCTGACCATAACTCTACTGGAGATGTGGCTGAGCAAATCAGAGTAGAGTCATCAGCATATTGGATACAGCTGACTTTTGGGATGACAGTATAAAGGTCGTTAATGAAGATGGAGAACAGCAAGGGCCCTAGTATAGAGCCTTGTGGTACTCCAAGGGTGTTAGGTAGAAGGTTAGAGAGTTTGTTCTGCCAGAGGACAGCCTGCTGTCGACCATTCAGGTAGGATTGAAACCACTGAAGGGCTCCAGTATCTAGACAGAATGTTTGCAGGGTGTGGATTAAAAGTTGGTGATCAACCATATCGAATGCCTTGGAAAGATCCAAAAAGAGGGCTGAGGATATATAATTATTGTTGCGATTATGGTTTATGGTGTTAGTAAAGGCTAGGAGGGCTGAAGTAGTGCTGTGATGAGAACGGAAGCCATGCTGAGTGTCTGCCATAAGGTGATTCTGGATTAGGTGGTGCATGAGTTGTCTATGAATGCATTTTTCCATAATCTTTGCAAGTGGAGAGAGTATAGCTATTGGCCTATAATTGGAGAATTCAGTAGAGCTGCCTCCTTTGTGAAGTGGGATTACATAGGATATTTTCCAGATGGTGGGAATTTTAGCTTCTACTATGGTTTGATTGATTAGTATTGAGACGGGGTAAGCAATAGCATCAGCTGATTTTATATATAAATATATATATATATATATGTGTGTGTGTGTGTGTGTGTGTGTGTGTGTGTGTGTGTGTGTTTACATTTATATTTGCTTGAATGTATATATGGAAACTTATCTTATTCAATTGTGAAATATCTTGCAATGCTCTACTAGGTTATCTACTCTTACTGTTTATTTTGTATACTTATTTTCAACCAAAAGGAGTAAAATTCTCTTATTGTATACTAACGGCTGTAAAGTCTACAATCTGTATGCTACTACTTTGTGATGTCTCTTCTGTAATTTTTTCTTCTCTCTGTAAACTTATGGAGTTTTTCTCCCCAGGACTTCACTGAAAATGGACAAGTGTTGTCCAGTCGGACTATCCTGGCAAACAAATGTTAAATAAATAAATACATACATACATACTGCTCTTTTTACTGCAGTGTACCTCTTACACTTATTTGTCAACCTCACAGTTTAATTTTCTTTCTGCCATAAATATAAAGCTTTGTAACAAATTGCATTATATATCAATCATAAATAATCTGTTTTCATTTTCTTGTCCTCACATGTAACATTGTATGACATTTTTATTCTACTGTGTACTATTTCCATAGGTATAAAAATCTTTAACAAACTGCGACTAACTTATATTGACCTAAAATATAGTATCTGTTGTTTTACTGTTTACTCATTGTATTGTGATGCTTTTCTCCCTGGGCATTCACTGAAAAGGGGAAGCTTGTCTACCCAGTCAGACCATCGCTGTAAACAAATATTTCTATGGGAGAGCACATGATAATTAGCATATTCCTCTCCCGTGGAATGCCTCATTAGCATGCAGCATGGCCACATCTTTGTGCTAAAGCACTGCAATAGGGTTGTCTCTGAATCAGAAATGGTTAATGCAAGGTGTACACCTTGCTGTAATCTTTCTGAATCAGTCCCACTACCATCCTAATTTTATACAGGTATAAATATAATATCTGATATCAGACCTAAACATGTTACTTCATAAAAAGTGATATTTTATCCTTTTAAATTTTATAGCAAAATATAATACTAACAAGTGCAGAATGATACACAAAAATACTTGGTTTAGAATGAAAACACACCTTTTAATTTTGCTCATGGTGACAAATGTCAAAGGTGCAAAAACAGGAGTATATTGTGTTACTTTAACTTCATACGTAAAACTATGTATTTCTGTAAAACATGGGCTTTGTTGTTTTTTAAATGTCAGAAAAAAAGAAAGCATTTCCATAAAACTAAGACTCTCTCTCCCTCCCTCTGTATTTATGTATGTATATGTGTGTGTGTGTGTGTGTATACACACACACACTCACACATATATATATATATATATATATATATATATATATATATATATATATATACACACACACACACACACACACACACACAAACACACACACACATCTAATTTTTTTCATTGGGCTTAGGAATATATTTAAGAGTATTTTGCAATATGTTGATGCAATATTATTCTTCATTAAAATAGAGTTATGTTCAGCAAATTTGGAGCTGCTTTTTTAATAATCAAGGAATAAAGTTTAAATAGAAGGACAGTTACAGTGATACTGATTTTTGGAAAATAGTAGTAAAGGTATTGAGATATCCTACATGTATGTTCTGATCAGTTATTGTTTAGCTGATATAATGCAGTCCTTCTATGAATATTTGTTCAACCTATTCTTATTGAGAGTTTATATCTATGGAGCTGTGGCTCCCCCCACATTTCCCCATGACTACAGCTAGCATTTTTTCCTGAAACAACATAGTTCTATCTATCTATCTATCTATCTATCTATCTATCTATCTATCTATCTATCTATCTATCTCTATTTCTATCTCTATCCCAAAGGGTAAAAAAGTCACATAGACAAACCATTCAGAAAAACTCAACCACACTAGAGTTTTCAATGTATAATACCTTAAATCTTCTGTAATGGAGGCTGTGAAGATTTGGGAAAGATGGGAGAAGGCTGCCAGCCTAGTCAAATAGAATTTGATACATAATTCTATCATTTGTATAAATAAATGTAAAATACAGGCTTGTGTTCTTAAATGAAAGAAAACTTTGTAAAATATTAACTTCAGGATTGTTGCAACATTGCCATCTGCTGTAAGGAAAACCAAGCCAAGCATTTCAAATGTTCTTTGAAGTTACAATTATCTAAAAAGTGGTGCCGAAGTGGCTGGCTGAACACATTCTTTCTATTGTCTTAATTTAAGGAATAATTGTTAGAGTGTACATGTGCTTTACCAGAAAGGCTCATCCAGACTCTGCTACACTTTGCTGTGAAGGAAAGGTTAGTTTGCTTTTATTTTTTGTATTACTGTATTGCCTTTCTATATTTTGAATACTGTAGTTTGTTTTCTTTACCTTGTGTTTTGCTTGCATTCTGTTTTAACAGCATATTAAAACTTCAAGAGAGACCACAGCTCTCTCTGTTCTGAGTCAGGCAGAAATAAGAACTGATTAATTAAGGACTCATTCAAGACAGAAGAGGTCACTTAAGGTTAATCACTTGTTAACAGAGGGGGTGGAGCTAGGAACTAAAATTTCTATTTAAGGAGTAAACTAAAACATTTCAGAGCTTTACCAGAAAGGCTCATCCAGACTCTGCTACACTTTGCTGTGAAGGAAAGGTTAGTTTGCTTTTATTTTTGTATTACTGTATTGCCTTTCTATATTTTGAATACTGTAGTTTGTTTTCTTTACCTTGTGTTTTGCTTGCATTCTGTTTTAACAGCATATTAAAACTTCAAGAGAGACCACAGCTCTCTTTTCTGAGTCAGGCAGAAATAAGAACTGATTAATTAAGGACTCATTCATAAGACAGAAGAGGTCACTTAAGGTTAATCACTTGTTAACAGAGGGGGTGGAGCTAGGAACTAAAATTTCTATTTAAGGAGTAAACTAAAACATTTCAGAGCTTTACCAGAAATCCTCATCCAGACTGCTACACTTTGCTGAGAAGGAAAGGTTAGTTTGCTGTTATTTTTTGTATTACTGTATTGTCTTTCTATATTTTGAATACTGTAGTTTGTTTTCTTTACCTTGTGTTTTGCTTGCATTATGTTTTAACAGCATATTAAAACTTCAAGAGAGACCACAGCTCTCTCTGTTCTGAGTCAGGCAGAAATAAGAACTGATTAATTAAGGACTCATTCATAAGACAGAAGAGGTCACTTAAGGTTAATCACTTGTTAACAGAGGGGGTGGAGCTAGGAACTAAAATTTCTATTTAAGGAGTAAACTAAAACATTTCAGAGCTTTACCAGAAAGGCTCATCCAGACTCTGCTACACTTTGCTGTGAAGGAAAGGTTAGTTTGCTGTTATTTTTGTATTACTGTATTGCCTTTCTATATTTTGAATACTGTAGTTTGTTTTCTTTACCTTGTGTTTTGCTTGCATTCTGTTTTAACAGCATATTAAAACTTCAAGAGAGACCACAGCTCTCTCTGTTCTGAGTCAGGCAGAAATAAGAACTGATTAATTAAGGACTCATTCATAAGACAGAAGAGGTCACTTAAGGTTAATCACTTTTTAACAGAGGGGGTGGAGCTAGGAACTAAAATTTCTATTTAAGGAGTAAACTAAAACATTTCAGAGCTTTACCAGAAAGGCTCATCCAGACTCTGCTACACTTTGCTGTGAAGGAAAGGTTAGTTTGCTTTTATTTTTGTATTACTGTATTGCCTTTCTATATTTTGAATACTGTAGTTTGTTTTCTTTACCTTGTGTTTTGCTTGCATTCTGTTTTAACAGCATATTAAAACTTCAAGAGAGACCACAGCTCTCTCTGTTCTGAGTCAGTCAGAAATAAGAACTGATTAATTAAGGACTCATTCATAAGACAGAAGAGGTCACTTAAGGTTAATCACTTGTTAACAGAGGGGGTGGAGCTAGGAACTAAAATTTCTATTTAAGGAGTAAACTAAAACATTTCAGAGCTTTACCAGAAAGGCTCATCCAGACTCTGCTACACTTTGCTGTGAAGGAAAGGTTAGTTTGCTTTTATTTTTTGTATTACTGTATTGTCTTTCTATATTTTGAATACTGTAGTTTGTTTTCTTTACCTTGTGTTTTGCTTGCATTCTGTTTTAACAGCATATTAAAACTTCAAGAGAGACCACAGCTCTCTCTGTTCTGAGTCAGGCAGAATTGTTTCCGCCCTCCCACCCATTTAAGTTGTCTTGTTAAATACCACTGTCTTTCTAGTTGCCCGCCTCTTATGTTAATCTGACCATATATCTCATTTCTCTCTACTTTCACTGGCTTATGTGAGTAATCACAAAATCATCATTTTTGAAATCCCACCCTTTCAATTATTTAAATTTATTGGCCATCCTACAGTATTTCATAGTACCAAAATACAAAAGTGACCACCCCTTTCAATCCATCTTGCTGTTTTAAAAATAGTAACTCTCCACTGAACCTTAACTTTTTAAACAGGTAAAACTCAAGTTACCTACTTTCACATCTAACTTCTCTAGTGCACACTGCAGAGTGCATTCTTTTCAATCTTACCTTTAAGCACTTTCTCTAATACCTGCTGGAAAGCACCAGGAAGCCTTAAACTCATACAAACACTGAACTCTCCTTGTTAACAAGGAGAAATTAATAGTAGGCACTAAACAGCCTATAATTGCAAAGTACCTTACTAAGGAAACAGCTCCTATACTTTACAAAGAAAAAAAAAAGCCCCAAACCAGGCATGTCCAAGGGTCAGCTTCCGGTGATTTTTCCTGTCCACCTGGTGAATCTGGGCATACTGGGGCAATGCAGCAATTGCCTCATGTACACAGACAACCCTCTCCTCCTACCACCCAACACTACAACCTGTGAGAGATGCACTTACATAGCCAAAATGGAAGCAAAGCTCTCTCCACCCAAGATTGTGCTAAACAGTCAAGAGGAGAAGGTTAACACCCACACTACACCTCAAGCAACACATAGCCCTTCTAAACCCGCACCACCAACACCCACATATAGCAACACTAAATCCACATATGCAGAGGCCCTTAACTGTAACCTGCCCAAGCAACAAAGACCTCTGAAGCTGAAACGCAAACAAACACCAATCACAACCAATGTGTCACATAGTTCACAACACCAGTGTGCCATCCAGCAACAGCCCCTAAGGCAAGACAATGTACCTAACACTTTAGTCATAGGTGACTCTATAGTCTGGCACACTGATGTCCCTCTCACCAGGTTGAATAAGGAGAAAATTACAGTCAGCTGCCTGTCGGGTGCCAGGATCCGCCACATAACACATGCACTCAAGTCACTCCACAACAAGTACAAATATGACTCTGTCATTGTCCATGTTGGAGTGAACGACTTGAGACGTACCTCCCTGGACTACATGAAAAGAGACATGTGGCCCAGGCAGGTATGACCCTAGCCCTGAGTAGCATCCTGCCTTAGCCCAGAATGATACCACAATATAAGGATAAAATGATTGACTTCAACAATTGGCTAAGCTTATGGTGTCATTCAAAGGGGATCCAGTATCTGTCTGCCTGGGATGACATGATTGACAGACCACGATGCTTTGCCAGAGATGGTCTGCACCTGTCGCCCCTGGGATTCAGGTTACTGGCTAAGGCTCTTGCCATCCCTATAGTGCCTTTTTTAGGCAAACTTCAAAGGACAAAACCACCACTGTAACAGGTACAAGCATGCAAAATCTGAAGGTAATGCTACTCAATGCTAGAAGTCTAAACCTCAAAATGCACTCTCTCGAGGCACTCCTAAAATGGAGAACATCGATATCTATGCAGTAACTGAGACCTGGTTCAAGGCTCCAGAGAGCACCCCTGCAATACCAGGCTACAACTCTTACCACACTTTTCGGCCACCAAACCAGGACCGAAACACTAAAGGTGGAGGAGTGTCAATATTCACCAAGGATATTCACACCACCAGGCTAGTTGGCCAACACAATGTGTCTGAAATTCTCCAAGTGCAACTAACACTAGGTAAGACTGCAATCCAAATTGTAGCTTGCTACAGATCTCCCACTATACCCCAAGATTCTCACTACACCTTTCTAAACATACTGGAAAATATTAAGATAGAACCAAACACCCTAATACTGGGTGATTTTAACTACCCTGCCATTAACTGGGAAAACTACTCATGTCCCAACACCTTTGCGCAACGGTTCTTGGAATTCATAAATTCCAGCGCCCTGGATCAACTAATCCATAGTCCCACCAGGGGCTCCGATATCCTAGACCTGGTCATTACCAACATGGGAAATCAATGCTCCATACCTATGGTCACCCCCTCGTTAGTCAGGTCTGACCATAAGCTAATCACCCTTAACATCCACATCCCACCCCCACCCCCCAGTAAAGAAACCACCATAAAAAACTTCTCCAAAGCCAACTTCATGCTACTCAAGTCAGAAGTGACAAACTTCATGACACCCATGCAGACGGGAACTGAAAGTTCAACTGCTGAATCCTACACTAAGGGACTGTACGAGCACATCCACTCATGCATGAATCGTGCCATCCCAAATAGAACCAAAATGCTCTCGTCCAAAAAAAGGAAGCCAATCTGTTGGTCCCCTGCCATAAACAAACTTTACAACAAAAGGAAGAAACTTTTGCAAAAAAGAGGAAAATTCCAGGATGCAAAAAACTCCCTTACTAGCCTCAGTAAGAAACTGAGATGCCTCATAAAATCCTCCAAAGCTAGTTAAGAAAATAAAATTGCCAAAGATTCCAAAGACAACCACAAAGCATTCTATAACTATGTCAAGAATCTAAATGGCAATGCTCAGATCTGCTCTGAGCTAAAACAGAATGGCATTAAATATACTGATCCGAAGGATATTGCCAATATCCTGGCAGATCGATTCAGTGCCAACTTCACCCCCCCCCTCACCCCCTAAATGGCCCATCTCAATACCGGAAGATTGCCAAATTCCAGTAATAATGGCCACACAGGTACAAAACGCACTCTCTAAAGCCAAGAATACAGCATCCATGGGACCAGATGACATCCCGGGCTGTGTACTATATGAACTACAATATGAACTGGCACCTCACCCAAGTGTCATGTTTAATCATAGCCTCACCTCAGGTTTCATACCCACTGAGTGGCGCAGAGCTACAGTTATCCCAATCCACAAGGGGGGATCCACCTTGGATCCCGGAAACTACCATCCCATCAGTCTGACAAGCCTTATCTGCAAGGCCATGGAGCGTATTATCATGGAACTTATAAACAAAGACATTGGCAACCTTCAAACACTGGACCCCACCCAGTTTGGGTTTGTGAAGGGCCGATCTTGTCTCCTGAACCTGATTGACTTCTTTGAATCTGTCTCCAGAGCCATGGATAAGGGTAAGGTGGTCCACACAGCCTATCTAGACCTTGCCAAGGCCTTTGACACCATCCCCCACTCTGGAATCATAGATAAACTTACTAAGTTGGGTATTAATCCCTATGTCACCCAATGGGTTGCTAAATGGCTTACTGATAGAACCCACAATGTAAAAGTAGCCGACTCCAAATCCAGCTCCAGACAAGTGACAAGTGGAGTACCTCAGGGTTCAGTCCTGGGGCCGCTCTTGTTTGGCATCTACTTCTCTGAAGTACAGGTCAACATTAAGGGACTCTGGCTGACAAAGTTTGCAGATGACTGCAAACTGGGAGCCATTATTGAATCCCCAAATGATGTGGATACTCTACAAAAGGGCCTTACAGAAACAGATGCTTGGTGCCAGAGCCATGGGCTCAAGCTCAATGCCAAGAAATGTATTGTTATCCCCTTTGGGAAAAAATATGTATCCATGAATTACCATATAGGTGGCAGTACACTAAACGCAGAAAGTGTGATAAGAGACTTAGGGACACAGGTGGACAGTGGTCTCACCTTCGATAACCACATCGCCACAACAGTCAGGAAATCCTTCTATGTGGCACACCTCATCATGAAGGGCTTTTCATCCAGAAAAAAGGAGGTCATTGTCCCACTGTACTCATCCCTCATTAAACTCATTATAGAATACAACGCCCCATTTGGTATGTACCTCTCAAGACATCTGCAACAACTGGAAAGGCCTCAGAAATACCTCACTAAAAGAATCACAGGCCTAAAGCAGATGCCCTACGCTGACCACCTTAAAAACTCCAGCTATACTCTGTCGCATATCGTCTACTCAGAGGCGATCTCTGCTTAACATACAAGGCCATGTCAAACCCAGAGCTGTTGGACATGCTACACTTAAAGAAATCCCAATCCCTCAGAGCTACACGCTCCAGGGATCTAAACCTTGTCATCACAATAAACAAAACATGCTGGAGGGATAGGTTCCTGACCCAGAGACTCCCCAGACTCTGGAATAGATTGCCCATACATGTCAAGCAGAGTGCCTCTTTGGACCTCTTCAAGAGGAACCTTGACGATTGCATGGGAGAAAGGAAATTCACCCCAGGGATCACGTCAGTCGCCCTGCTAGACAGGGGTCCAGGAAAGTAAATAATGTGGGAAGAAATAGCCAGGGAATTGTTATGGCTAGGCTTGTATAGGCCCTAGGACTGATAGCCTAGTACCAACCTATGAACCTATGAAATGTCTTTTATTGTTGTAGTTTCCTGAGCAGGTGTTAACTTGCTAAATAATGCAGTTTGTGGCCTGGGAACTCCAGACTAAGTGTCAAAATGATATCATGTGAATACTGGGAACACCTAAGTGTCAAAATGATGTAATTTGGGAGGGCCTTAGCAGAGCTGTTTGTTAGTGTTTTTAAAAACTATTATTCAGTGAGAGACTGAAAGCATTTTGTCTTGGACCATCAACCCCAGCACTGCTTATGCTCTATATATGTATGTAAGTAAGATTGTAGCACTGTGTTTTCTCTTAGGAATAGCTAAAGATTAGAAAGTTAGATTAAGTGTTTTTCTTTGACATCAGACCTGTCCAACTGTATTATTTTAAGTTTCTGTGTGATCTCTAAACTCTTAGATATCTCTGTGGTATAGTAGTATTGTCTTGTGTTTTAATTATTTATTATTAAATATTTAAAAAAAAACCTGTGGCTGGTTTGTGTAGAGACAAAGTAGGCCCTAGAGTACATTGCATATTTATAGAGTTTATTGTAATAGGCCACTCTAATAAGCCTTAGACTGAATAGTCACATTACCAATTGGATAATAATATTGCATAGTTATAATTGGACCCCCTTTTAAGGGCCTTTGGGTAGCTGATAATTGTTAGCTGGTGGTGGCAGGAATTACTACCATATTGTCTGGGTAAAGGGGCACAGCTGGAGAATCTGTGTCAGCCTTCCCCAGGAGTGTCTGTGAAGTTGTATAAATACTTATCTCAAAGTGGGTGTGTGTCAGCTACCTTGGCAGGGACATGAAGCACTGGTTGGACAGAGAGGGCACTGGAGGTTAGCTTGCCAGCTAGGCTGAGATCTGGACCGTATAGCTGTGCCAGTAGGGAGTCTTATTGGGGTCCTGAGGAGCAACCAGCCCCAGACTGACTGTGATATCTGTGTGCACTTAAGGGAAATTTTACTTTACTGTGTGTATTTGTTATCCTTTCCTCTTCTATGAGACAACCTCCCTGGTGTTAGTGGTGAAGATTGAGGCTCCTTGATTGCTGGGCCAGGGCATGGTCGTCACATATCTGGTGGCAGTGGTTGGGATAAGATATCCTCACATATCTATTTGGCAGTGGTGGGATATCCACATCACATATTAATTAGTTGGCAAATACTAATTGGCTTGTAGTGGTGTGGGTAGAGTTAATCCTGTAGCTTATGTACAGTGATCTCTGGAAAGTGTTTTGTACTCTAAATCAGCCACACAGTGTATACTCAGAGTTCAGATCACAGTTGTTTTATTTCTTTTGTTAGCTTAGTTAGTCAGGGTGAGCAGGCAGCATGTCAGCACAGGAGTATGGAAAGCTGACAAGGAGTCAGCTGGTGGAGATGTGCCTGGCTAGAGGACTGGTGCATGGAAACCTGACTAAGGCACACCTGATTGCACCCTTGGTTACAGCTGCATCAGAAAACAGCATCCAGGAAGACAATCAGACTGGCAGTGGGGATACAATATCCTCAGAGAATGGACAGCTCGACCTTTCTGCGATGGACTATCAGACTGGCAGTGGAGATACAATATCCTCGAGGAATGGACAGCTCAACCTTTCTGCAGTGGACTTAAAAATCCATCTGGAGCTAAAGAAACTTGAGTTGGAGGCCAGGCATTTGGAGATAGAAGCCGAAGAAAAGGAGCGTCAGAGGAAGCATGAGTGGGAAATGCTGACTCTCCGCCAGAGTCATGGGGGTAATAAGGAAGAGAGTAACTGGACCCCAGAAGCACAACAAGTCAGTAAATTTCTTCCACAATTTAAAGATGGGGATAATTTTGATGGATCATTCACATGTTTGAAAGGGTATGCAAACAGTATAATGTTGACTAAAGGCTCTGGGTAAGGTTACTGACCCCCTTACTCCATGGGAAAGCTGTAACTTATATATCACAAATGCCTGACTCTGTCTGTTTTGATTATACTGCTGTAAAGAAATGTCTGTTAGACTGTTTTAAACTAACACCTGAAATGTATAGGAAAACGTTTTGTGAGCATAGACGCAAGGCAGATGAAAATGTATGTGAATACGTTGCTGAAGTGAGCACTTATTTTCATAGCTGAGTGAGTGGATGTCAGGTCACCACTTTTGAAGGGCTGGCAGACCTTTTGGTGAAGGAACAAGCCCTTAGCACTTTGCCTGAGGACATGAGGATCTGGTTAGCTGATAGACAATGTGCTACTTCAGATGAGTTGGGGAAGAAGGGAGACCTATACCTGGCCAGCAGGGAGCCCTGCAAAGGAAGGGGACCCCCAGTACTGCTCATGGATCTAAAGGAACCCATGGTGGGCAGCACAGACTACCCAGACAGAATCTGCCAGTAGCAGGGGAAGCCACTACTCCAGGTATACATCCACGAGCTAGGGGGAAATGTTTTGAATGCAACCAGTGGGGCCATGTGGCATACAGATGTCCATGGAGGCAAGGTGGGGAACCAAAGGTGAGGGAGCCAGTAAGTGGGAAAGACAAAATGCCAATAGTGGGTTGTTTTGACACAACAGGGGTATGGAACTACCATCCTGCAGATGTCCTGAGAGGGAAGGATTTGGATGAGGTAGTACTATGTACTTATGCAGTTACACGCAGTGAGGCTAGGAGACAAGCATGTGGGTCTGGTAGCCTGGGGGAGACCCAGACAGACTGCATACTTGCAGCCAGGACTGGGGAGGTGGTTACTTCAGGGAGTGAGCTACCCTGTAGCAGTGAGACTAAAGGTAAGCCACAGCTGCTTGTGGGTACTGATGTTCCCTTGGACAGGGTAACTGCAAAGGTAGAGGTGAGTAGCAGTACCCAGGCTGACAGTGAGGCACCACTGTCAGAGGATGCCAGACTTCCAGTGGAAGGGGAGCTGGAAAGGGTTACAAAGAGGGAGTTGAGACAGGCTCAGCTCTCAGACCCTACATTGTAAGGCCTGAGGCAGGTAGCTAGGGAGGCACCTGATTCTCAAGGGAAGGGGGAATTTGTATACTGGGACAAATGGTTACTATACAGAGAGTAGACCCCTGAGGGAGGGCTAGAAGGTGAGAGAGTACAGCAGTTGGTAGTGCCTAGAGCCTACCATCTGGCGCTTCTAGCCATAGCCCATGATATTCCCTTTGCAGGTCAGATGGGCATAAAACGTACAAAGAGGCGTATTATGCAGAACTTCTATTATCCTGGAATTTCCAGAGATGTAACAGGATACTGCAGGACCTGTGAGCAGTGCCAAAAGGTAGGCAAGGCAGGAGACAAGGTGAGAGCTCCTTTGATGCCTTTGCCTGTGATTGTGGAGCCATTTCAGAGGGTAGCTATGGATATTGTGGGTTCTCTGAGTACCCCAATTTCTACAGGGAAAAAGTATATCCTAGTGATAGTGGATTATGCTACACAATACCCTGAGACAGTGGATTTGTACTCCATTGAGGCAGAGAAGGTGGCAAATGCTTTGTTAGAGATTTTTAGTAGGGTAGGTTTCCCAAAGGAAATACTGACTGACTGAGGTAACATTTCATCTCAGACCTGCTGGCTTGTCTGTGAAAGTCCTGTGGAGTGAAGCACATGAAGACCACCCCCTACCATCACCAGACTAATGGTCTTGTTGAGAGGTTAAACTCTACAATCAACTCCATGCTACGGGCATTTGCAGATCAGTTAAGAGGGAGTGGGAGAAATATTTTCCCCATCTGTTGTTTGCTTACAGAGTGGTTCCCCAGGAATCCACAGGTTTTTCACCCTTTGAGTTGCTATTTGGGCATAGGGTGAGGGGACCTCTAGATTTAATTCGAGATGAGTGGGAAAGTGAGTGTGAGTCTCAAAAAAAGTCTATTGTGGCATATGTCCTAAACCACAGGACAAGGCTCAGGGAACTCATAGGCTTGCCCCAGGAGAAACTGGCAGAAGCCCAACAACAGAAAAAGGTGTGGTATGACAGGAATACTCGCGCTAGAGAATATTCTGTGGGGCAGCAGGTAATGGTTCTCATTCCTGTCAGATACCACAAGCTGCAAGCAGCTTGGGAGGGACCCTACAAGGTGGTAAGAAAGGTAAGTGATGTTAACTACATGGTGGAAGTGCTAGGCAGATGGCAGGGGCACAAATTGTACCATGTTAACATCATGAAACCTTACCATGATAGGGAGGCCCTTGTGCTGAGCATTTGCAGTGGATTGCAGGAGGAGTCTGAGGGAGATCTGGGGACTGATCTCCTCAGTGAGGCTCGGGCTTACACCTCGGTGGAAGGGGTAGCAATATCCCAGCAGCTATCTCCTACCCAGGTTTGAGAAATCTGAGGAGTGTTGCAGAAATTTGAGGACATGCTCACTAGAAAACCAGGGACCACCCATCTGGTGCAGCACCAGGTGGATACAGGGCCCCAAAGGCCTATTAGGCAGGCCCCTTATAGGGTGCCTGAGAGAGTCAAACAGTCTCTGAGGGAAGAGATACAGGAAATGTTTGAACTAGGGGTGATTCAAGAGTCCAACAGTCCCTGGGTTTCGCCAGTGGTGTTGGTGCCAAAGAAGGATGGCAGCACCAGGTTCTGTGTGGATTACAGGAAATTAAATAGACACACAGAGTCAGATGCTTACCCCATGCCTAGGACAGATGAGGCTCTAGAGCAGCTGAGTGGGGCTAAGTATCTTACAACCATTGATCTTGCCAAGGGTTACTGGCAGGTGCCCTTGACTCCCAGTGCTAGAGAGAAGTAAGCCTTTGTGACTCCTTTTGGCTTGTACGAGTTCACAAAGATGCCCTTTGGGATGAAGAATGCCCAAGCGACTTTCCATAGGCTGGTGGATATTATCCTAGCAGGAGCAGGAGTGTTTGCCCTTGCTTACCTAGATGATATTGCCATCTACAGCCATTCCTGTACAGAGCACCTTCAGCATGTCAGGGAAGTGCTGGGCAGACTACAGACAGCAGGGTTTATCATTAAGCCGAGCAAATGTCAGGTGGATATGGCAGAGGTCTCCTACCTAGGACATAGAGTGGGGAGTGGTAAGATAAGGCCAGAACCTGCCAAAGTGGAAGCTATTTAGGCATGGCCTGCACCTGTTACCAAAAAGCAGGTGAGGGCATTTTTAGGGACAGCAGGGTACTACTGAAAGTCCGTCCCCAGTTATAGTACCATAGCTGCTCTCCTCACAGACCTGACAAGGAAGAACAGGCCAGATAAGGTAGTGTGGACCCCAGCATGTGAGCAGACATTTCAGAAGCTTAAAGAAGTTTTGGGAGGACCCCCTGTGCTAGCCAGTCCAGATTACAGCAAAGAATTTGTTGTACAGGTGGATGCTTCGAACCATGGGGTAGGGGCTGTACTTAGCCAGATTTCTTCAGAGGGGGAAGAGCACCCAGTGGTTTATCTCAGTCGTAGGCTCCAACCCAGGGAGGAATGCTATGCATCTATAGAAAAGGAATGTCTAGCCATAGTGTGGGCATTGCAGAAACTTCAGCCTTATCTGTATGGAAGAAAATTCACTGTAATGACAGATCACAACCCTCTAATATGGTTAAACAGAGCCAGTCAGCAAAATGCCAAGTTGCTAAGATGGAGCCTGGGGTTGCAAGCATATGATATGTCATTGCAACACCACAGTGGGAGTAGCAATGCCAATGCAGATGGGCTCTCAAGACAGGGAATGGGGTGAGATTCACCCAGATAGACCTAACCCTCTCAAGCAGTGTTTCTCAAGGGTCACTTGAAAAACTAGCTTGAATTCTCCAGGAGGGAAGAGATGTGAAGATCGGGGAAAGATGGGCGAAGGCTGCCAGCCTAGTCAAATAGAATTTGATACATAATTCTATCATTTGTATAAATAAATGTAAAATACAGGCGTGTGTTCTTAAATGAAAGAAAACACTGTAAAATGTGAACTTCAAGATTGTTGCAACATTGCCATCTGCTGTAAGAAAAACAAGCCACGCATTTCAAATGTTCTTTGAATTTACAATTATATAAAAAGTGGTGCCGAAGTGGCTGGCTGAATGCATTCTTTCTATTGTCTTAACTTAAGGAATAATTGTTAGAGTGTACATGTGAAATGTCTCTTTTATTGTTGTAGTTTCCTGAGCAGGTTAACTTGCTAAATAATGCAGTTTGTTTGCTTGGGAACGCCAGACTAAGTGTCAAAATTATGTAATGTGAATACTGGAGAAACCTAAGTGTCAAAATGATGTAATTTGGGAGGGCCTTAGCAGAGCTGTTTGTTAGTGTTTTTAAAAACTATTGTTCAGTGAGAGACTGAAAGCATTTTGTCTTGGACCATCAACCCCAGCACTGCTTATGCTCTATATATGTATGCAAGTAAGATTGTAGCACTGTGTTTTCTCTTAGGAATAACTAAAGATTAGAAAGTTAGATTGTGTTTTTCTTTGACATCAGACCTGTCCTACTGTATTATTTTAAGTTTCTGTGTGATCTCTGAACTCTTAGATATCTCTGTGGTGTAGTAGTATTGTCTTGTGTTTTAATTATTTATTATTAAATATTTTTTAAAACCTTTACCTGTGGCTGGTTTGTGTAGAGACAAAGTTGGCTTCAGAGTACATTGCATATTTATAGAGTTTATTGTAACAGGCCACTCTAATAAGCCTTAGACTGAATAGTCACATTACCAATTGGATAATAATATTGCACAGTTATAATTGGACCCTTCCAAGGGCCTTTGGGTAGCTGATAATTGTTAGCTGGTGGTGGCAGGAAGTACTACCGTATAGTTTGGGTAAAGGGGCATAGCTGGAGAATCTGTGGCAGCCTTTCCCAGGAGTGTCTGTGAAGTTGTATAAATACTTATCTCAAAGTGTGTGTGTGTCAGCTACCTGGACAGGGACACGAAGCACTGGTTGGACAGAGAGGGTACTGGAGGTTAGCTTGCCAGTTAGGCTGAGATCTGGACCCTATAACTGTGCCAGTGGGGTGTCTTATTGGGGACCTGGAGAGCAAAGGAACAATCAGCCCCAGACTGACTGTGATCTCTGTGTGCACTTAAGGGAAATTGTTCTTTACTGTGTGTATTTGTTAACCTTTCCTCTTCTATGAGACGACCTCCCTTGTGTTAGTGGTAAGGATGGAGTCTCTTTGATTGCTGGGCCAGGGCATGGTCGTGACAGAGGCCCATGGGATATATGCCAATGACCCCTTAAGGACATCAAGTGTTTCATATAAATGACTTCTGAATGTCCCCAACTTTTTTTACTTTTCAAGTCTTTATTATCACATTCAGGCCAATAAATCCAAACCCCAATAGCTATGGACATACATGTTTCACCCTTTTTTTGACCTTGTCAGCAGAGCATAAATGGATAGTCTGGGTGTACTTCCAAAAGACAGGGTCTTTAAACCCAGCTGATGCCCATGAAGATTAAGGTGTCTACAAAATATCCCAGCTAACATCCAAACCATTTATTAGCTGGAGTGTAACACTGATCTCTTTGGACCTTGTACAGGTTAAGACAAAGGATCTTAACATAGAAAATACAATAAAGTAAAGAGTACAAAATAGTATCACAGCAGATATTATGCAAGGAAGTTACTGAATCAGTAGATAATACAAATTAAGACTGAAACAATAAACATAGAGAAAGAGACAACACATTTTCATTAGGAGAATATTAAGTAATCAGGCAAAGAAATACCTTTTTACCTTCTGAATTTTTTTAGCCTTTAAGCTGACCAGACTTCAGTAGTGTGACTCATACTGCAGTACTGAACAAATATGTTGCATTAGCTGTAGAGTTTGCCAAGCTGATATGGTGAATTTAAATATATGGTTTTGTGGGCATGATCTGGGAAGTCTTGTTTTCTTCAGCTTTCAGCACTGGTTAGATGACCTACAAGCTGCGAAGTCCCACTATAGGAAAACTCAAACATTATATTTTACTCATAGACTTCAGTATCTTCATCAGTTGTTACCTCTGATCATAAAGCAGTCTCCTTTGGAATAAAATTGCAACCAAAGATTCCTTGCACCCAAGGTATCTTTAGACAATTATTTAAGGCAAACTTCTTACACCTAAATAATACTAGCTTTAAAATTTCTTAAGACAAACGTCCTACTCCTAAATAATACATTTACAAGCTTCAAGTCCCCAGCAAACCCAGTTAACTCAGCTAAATAAGCAGAAACATACACCACCACACAATACTAGCACATAAGCAGCTACACAGATGCAGCTGTACCCCACAGGAACAATTGCAGGGCAACCCCAGAACCAAACCCACATGGTGGAACCATAATTATTTATTCATTTTACAATTGTTTACTGGGAAAGTCCAACTGGACACAAGTTCTTTTTCAGTGTAGGCCCGGGGAGAAAAGCTGCACATGTAAAACATATTAATAAAGGACAATTGTACAGGTACAGAATAACAACAATATACATTTTGCATCAATAAAACTAGGATAATAAAAATTATAAGTTGTACAGCAACTAAAAGTAGGATAAAAGTGATACAATATACAGGTAGGAAGAAGAAACACCTTAAACAGTACAATCAAAATAGCATTCAGTATGATGATATTATAATAATATAAAGTATACACCTCGTGTCTATACTTAGAAGAAGTGGGAACTGTTGAGAGGAAGAGAGAGGAATGAGGAATGAGACTCCCATGTTGAGAGGCAGAGATTGGAATGAAGAAAGAGACTTGCAAGATAAAGAGACATCTACTGCCTGAAAAAAGGGAGGAGTGATTACCCTGGGTGAGCAAGAAGGAGGTGGAGTTAGACTAGCTGTATTCACTGTCACAGTCCTAATTCTGGGAAGATTTCAAATTTGTAGAAAGTTAGGGAGGTGGATGCAAGTGATTAGGATACAGAACTCAGCAAGACATCAAAGGCAAATCCTAGTCTGTCCTGGAAAGCTGTACTGTTTAGAAAATGTGTAAATGGTATTCCGTGCTGCTGCTTCAAGAATAGCGTTTGTGGTGACCTCCCCTTAAAGAAGGCTGTGGTGGCTTCAATAGCTCTAGTGCACAAGTCTCTGATATGCCCTGGAGTAGGTTTCCCAGAAACAGAACAAAAGAAAATGCACTGAACAAACCATTTGGAAAAAAGTCTGCTTGCTTACCAGTTTCTCCCTTCCCCCTTGCACTGGAGGCAAATAGTTGATGAGATTTTCTGAATTCTGTAGTTCTGTGTATATAAAATCTCAGCTGTCTGTGCACATCAAGCAAAGAAGGGCCCTTTTTTCTATCTGTGATGTATGGCTTAATAATGCAATCAGATGAACAGGTTCATAAGTAATGAAACAAAATGTATGATCCAATAATGACAAAACTACCCATTTCAGAAAATTTCAACCATAAAATGCCGCTCAAACTTCTGTCATTACAATCCACCAATATCAGTAAATATGCAAAATCTCTGCAGATGTCATCTAAATAATTCCACATTAAAGGGCTCTGTAACTAATGAAAAGGTTGCTGTTAGCAAACAACTTTATATTTGATTGTTTCATCTATAAATATAGTGCCTGTTGCCCTTGAAGAATAAATTCCTATGCTACATTAAAAAATGATAATCTAGTAATTTTGCAATGGGGAATGGATGGCAAACTGATAACGGGTTCATAGTTACTAGGTAACTCCTCCAAAGGAGAACGTTCATAGGACTGCAGCATCCACTCCCTTTCAAGTACAATACAGTACAGTATCAGCAATCCATACTATGGGTGTGGAACCCACAGCCTTTTGCATCAAAAGCAAGTATACTACCTGTTGTGCTACTAACAATGCAAACAACTTAGCATAAGTAACATTAAACTTCTCTTCCCCTGAAGCTTTCAGCTGCTTCTAAAATCCACTTGACGATCTAACAAAATCTCTCAACTTCGCAGCACAAGAAATCTGGAAAAAGCCAAAATTTATTTGGGGGAAAAAGGCCCAAAGCCAGGGACACATTTTAAATATTGCTTGTATAATCTTAGAAAGTTGCTAAAATAAAGTGTTTTGTGTTACCATGTGTTTCCTGAAAGATAGGAAGACTGAAACTTAAAGAGCTATCATTATTTAGTGAATTTAGATCTTACTGATTTGCCAGAAAAACACAAATTTTAAGAGGAACAGTCCAAAAGTATGAGCCAAATATTCTGTGAAAATCTGGACAGTTGAGAGCTATGGACTCAACTCCCTGTATTACAAGTGGTGGTATGGGTAGAGAATTCAGGCTTGTTTGAGCCTGAGTAACACTAATCATCAGGTATACCTAACTGGGGCATTTTACACATACACACACACACACACACACACACACACACACACACACACACACACACACACACACACACACACACACACACACACACACTCCTGCTAATAAAAGAACAAAACTTTCCTTACCAACATGACTTTGAAAGCACCAATGGAACAGCAGCAGCATAACTCCTGTAACACAGAGCAATAAGAGAACAAGAACACCTAGTTTAGTTAGTTTAACTTCCCCACTTCATTAATTTTTCCCAACAGGTCTTGCAGCTGCAAAAGTTTGGGGGGGGGGGCTTCCCCTCCCCCTGGCTCTATGGTTCTGGCACCGTGTAGTGCTATTAGATAAGGAATTGTATATCACACAGATGTTGGTTTTATTTGATGATCATAATACATGCCCATTAATATGGTCAAAGGGATTATAGACAGAGTATCTTTTTTAGTTTTTGATCTTTTGATCACTGGTATGATATCTGAGTCCATCTTTAATTATTTTTCTGTTGAACATACTGTGATACCCGTAGCATATGGGTTACCTAAAATACATAAGGGCTTGAGAAATCTGCCAATGCGCTCATTTATTTCTAGTAAAGGATGGGCCACAGAACCCTTTTCCATATACATCGAGAAAAATTTACATCCAATTCTGGATAGTTGTTCAGCAGTTTTGTATACTGTCATTCCCAATGAATGGGATATTGAGAAGGTGAGAGAGTTGCTTTGTGATAAGGCGATGGAGAATAATAAAGTGCAGTTGATTTGTACATTGCTTAACATTGTATTGGATAATAATGTTTTTGTTTTTGGAGACACATTATTTACAGAAGGTTGGCATGGCTATGGGCACTGCGTGTGCCAATAGCTATGCCAACCTTTCTTTGGTCAAATGGGAACATGAGTATATACTTTCTAGTGAACTGTTTAGTGGATCCATTGCCTGGTACATAAGATTTGTGGCCGATATTTTTTTGTTGTGGCAGGGTTTTGAACAAGCTCTTACTAATTTCATTGTATATCTGAATGGGACTATGAGTTTTCTGAGGTTTACACACAAATATTCTCCTAATGAAACAGATTTTCTTGATGTTAAAGTCAGCAAGCATCGGTTAGATTCTATCAGGACTAGTTTATATAGAAACAACTTGTTGCACAACAATAGTATGCATCGGAAACACACTAAACAGAATATTATACAAGGACAAGTTTTTAGGATGATGCGTCTACATAATGATGACAACCAGTTGCAACTTGCTTTGGATTAACTTAAATCAGAATTAATTGAGAGAGGATATAAAGGGTATGACATTGATAAATGTATACTTGAGGCCTGGAGCACCAGGCATGATAGATGTAAACCTTATTATAATGAGAATATTGTTCCCTTACAGATGGAAGTTAGTAGGAATAATGTTGGACATAGCACCAACAATGTGCAACGGATGCCTTTAACCTTTGCTAGTGACATTAATGTGGTATGTGAGGTTATTAATAAGAACTGGGACATTTTGTCTACAGTTGAAGGGCTTAAAGGGGTGATTGGTGAAAATACAGTCACAAATGGCCAGCATATGGGTGAAACCAAAAAAGGCACAAATACCACAAATAGAGTTAAATCAAGTCATAAAAATGGCTATAAAGGCATTAGTTTCCATTTATTATGTATGTCACTACGATGTTCTGACATACGTATTCTTAGTGGACAAGATGTCTGACCAACATAAAAGGATGAACATTTGCAGGTAGCCAAATATATAATCCAATCAGTTCCACAATTCCCAAAAAATTTGATGTCATACACTTTACTGGTATTTTTACTTGTGAATTGTTTCAATTTGTTAACATAATGGCATGAAGAACAATGTCCACAGAGATAGGTGCCAAACAGAGTGTCCCCAGACAGGGTAAGTTGTTGGTATATAGCACCCCCACTACTAGTATGTTTGAAATGGGAAAAGTGGGAACCCAACGTTTTGCCTTTCCTAAATGAAAATTGACATCTGGTCCCAAAGATAGGTCGTAGGTCATCATTTGCCAAAAGAATATTCCAGTGTTTGTGAATAGTATCTTTGATAATATTGGCATTTCACCCATATGTGGTGGTGAACCCGATGGTATCACTGGTATCCCCCCTGGTTTTAGTCTTGTAGTCCAATAGAGACATCCTATCTTGATTACTGGTCCAATTACTAGCAGAGATGATACAATTACTAGCAGAGATTATGTCAAAGTCCCTGTATCCCCTACTCCAAAATCTGTCACAGAGGTCCTGCCGAGAAGAGTCATAATCCTTTTGAGTAGAACTAATTTTCTTCATACGAAGAAACTGGGATTTCGGGATGTTGCAGATGGTATGGCTAGGATGTAACTGGTGGCATGAAGCAGGTTATTATATTGAGGGTATTTATGAAAAACATTGGTACTCAGAGTATTATCCATATTTCTCCTAATGGTAACATCCAAAAAGTTAATTTTGTTAATATCCGAGCTCAAAGTGAACTCGATACCCTACTTATTATCATTAAGGTATTGCACAAACTCGAGAAGAAAACCCACATCAGCTCGCCATACCATTCAGCAATCATCCAGATATCTCTGCCAGATGTCACTTTCATCAATATATAGATTATGAGAGGAATCATATACTAGTTGCTCTTCCACAAAGGCCATGAACAAGTCTGCATAGATCGGTGCAAATGAGGCAACCATCACGGTGCCCTGAATCTGCCAGTAGCATTCCTCCTGAAAATAAAAAAACATTTTTGCTTAGCACATGCTCCACCATACACAGTAGTAAAGTGTTGAACCCTGCCGGATACAAATTGGCACGCTCCAGCCAAAATTGTAAGGCCTGAAGACAGGCCCAATGGGGGATGTTGGTGTACAGGGCCTTGACATCCAAAGTGCATAAGAGCCACCCAGGTACCAGCTGTGTTTCTGACAACATTTTCAAAAACTGTGTGGTGTCTTGTATACGTGCCCAGATGAGATTCAATAGGGGTTTGAGATATTGGGTCAGAAAAGCCGAGAGAGGTTCAGTTAATGAGCCAGTCCCAGAAACAATGGGCCGACCTGGTGGTTTAGTAAGAGATTTATGAATTTTGGGCAAGAGGTACATGATTTGCTTCTGGAGATCCCTGACAGTTAAATGGGATTCAACTGTCTCTGTGATAATACCCTCATCAACAGCTTGACTCAAAAAAGAATCAATGTCCTTCTTAAAGTTCAATGTGGGATCCAAGAGCATAGCCATATAATGACATGGTTTGGACAACTGTCCTTTACCTCATCAAGATGATAATCCATGTCTAATATGATGACTGCCCCTCACTTGTACAATGACCACCCTACGATCATCCTTAAGCTCATGTGACACTTGCTGTTGCCCAATAGTTAGATTATGACCCAATACCAAAGACTCACCAGTGTTGAAATTTAAATCTTTGAGCACAGCCTATAAAAAGATGGACACATGTTTGTTTATTCATAGGTGGCTGAAAATTGGACTTATGGAATCTGAACTCGGTAGATCTTTGAGAGTTGTCACTAGAAAAAAAAAAACAGTTTAAGATTAACTCTGCGGCAAAAATCATATAGGTCAAATACCATGTAAGTTTCATCCACAAATAAGCCAGGCACAAAGTTTAAACCTTTATCAAGAAGCTGCTTCTGCTCTTCTGTTAAAATTACACTGGATATATTCAAAACATTGTGACAATTGTTGGCTAGTGTGTCATTAAAGTCTGTAATAGTCCCTCCACCATAACTACTCCTGTTCCTGTGTTTCCTACCACCCCTACTCCCACTACATCTAAAGGGTGATTCACATTACGTTGTTTTTTTGGGGTGGGTGATTCCCGGGTGCTGGCACTATCTAAATCAGTAGCTAAGGATTCCTCAGCAGAAGTGCTGCTAAGATAGGTATCTGTCCTTTTCAAAATGGATCTGGGTCTCTTCTTGCTATTTGCCCCAACTGGTCACTTTGAGATCGGATATTAACGAAATTAACTTTTTGGATGTTACCATTAGGAGAACTATGGATAATACTCTGAGTACCAAAGTTTTTCGTAAATACCCTCAATATAATAATCTGCTTCATGCCACCAGTTTACATCCTAGCCACACCATTTGCAACATCCCGAAATCCCAGTTTCTTCATATGAAAAGAATTAGTTCTACTCAAGAGAATTATGACTCTTCTCGGCAGGACCTCTGTGACAGATTTCGGAATAGGGAATACAGGGACTTTGACATCATCTCTGCTAGTAATTGGGCCATTAATCAAGATAGGATGTCCCTATTGGACTACAAGACTAAAACCAGGGGGGGATACCAGTGATACCATCAGGTTCATCACCACATATGGACGAAATACCAATATTATCAAAGATACTATTCACAAACACTGGAATATTCTTTTGGCAAATGATGACCTATGACCTATCTTAGGGACCAGATGTCAATTTTCATTTAGGAAAGGCAAAACGCTGGGTTTCCACTTTTCCCATTTCAAACATACTGGTAGTGGTGGTGCTATATACCAACAACTTACCCTGTCTGGGGACACTCTGTTTGGCACCTATCCCTGTGGACATTGTTCTTCATGCCGTTATGTTAACAAATTGAAACAATTAACAAGTAAAAATACCAGTAAAGTGTATGACATTAATTTTTTGGGGAACTATGGAAATGATTGGATTATATATTTGGCTATCTGCAAATGTTCAGCCTTCTATGTTGGTCAGACATCTCGTCCACTAAGAATACATATGTCAGAACATTGTAGTGACATACATAATAAATAAGAAACTAATGCATTTCTAGCCATTTTTATGGCTTGATTTAACTCTATTTGTGGTATTTGTGCCTTTTTTGGTTTCACCCATATGCTGGCCATTTTTAACTGTATCCTTATTTGGTTTGGCCCTGCATTGCCACACGTGCTGAGCATTTCTACTTTGCAGTGTGATAGGTGAAAAACTTAACTTTACCTTTCGCAATAATAGGTCCTTGAAAAGCCATTTGTGTTATAGAACTGCTGATTTTACTAAGTTTCCTAGGTCAGAGAGAGTAGGTACTTATGCATGCAGAAATTGTATGGCATGCAGACATATACACACGGGAGGACCTTTTACACATCCCAGTTTAGGCTTTAAGATTGATCCCAGTATCTATGCTGACTGTAGGACCTGTAATGTTATTTATTTTAGCTGTTGTGTTAAATGTTTTTCTTTCTATGTAGGTAAAACAAATCGTTGCCTTAAGGACAGGATACTAGAACATTTTAGGGACATCAGGAATATGAAAGAAAACAGTGCACTAGCTATGCATAACATGAAGGAAGGCATGGACCACACATTTAAGTTTTTAGTACTTCAGGTTGTAGCTGCTAAAAAGAGAGGGGGAGACTTTAAAAATACTACTGAATTAGTTGAACAAGAATGGATTCTGCAATTCCATGTTGACAAGCCTCAGGGCTTGAACAGCATGGTTTCACTTAAACCCTTTCTCAAGGCAAAGTCACTGAAGCATTGATTTTATTGTTTTTAAGAGTTGCTATACAGTGTTCTTTAAAGTAAGATACGTTTTAATTGTATGATGTCATAATTAGTTTGTTTTAATATTTAAATGTGATGCTGTTTGTTTGATTGTAGTCTGAAGAAGTGGTGTATCCGTGAAAGCGCTTACTCCATTAAATGCTTTTGTTTTTAGCCTTGTTGCAACCAGTGTTATTGTTTTTTTTTAGTAACTTCTATATACTATTTACAAACAGTGCTACAATATAATGACAGGATTCTAATTACATTTAACAAGATGTGATAGTTCTCATCTATGTATGCATCTTATATACATGTAACCATTAGAGAACACAGAGGAGTAAATCTCTGATGAGGAGGAGACTGGTGGCAATACCAGGACAATGACTATAGAAAAACATTGTTTGCTATGTCAAGATGCAGTCATCTATGTTGCTCTTCATATTGAGAAAACAAACTTTAAAGATACTTGTCTATTACTAGAATGAACAGTTGCTTCATCTAACTTTGTAAATGGTTTACTTTCAATGTATTATCATCTGTTACTGTGTATTGTAATTTACAATTTGTTTAATGTAACAACAAAAAATGAAAACAAAGATTTGAAAAAAAAATTCAGAAAGTTAGTTTCGCGATTGATGGACTGTGTGTGTGTATGCGTGTGTGGATGTGCATGCATGCGTGTGTGTGTGTGTGTGTATGTGTGTGTATATATGTTTATGTTTGTTATAAGGAAGTATGGACTATGAGATGGCCCATTCAGGCCTGATTTTTTGACCTAAGGGTGTGACTTTTGAGAAAGTCCCAAAACATGGGAAAGAGCTACTGGAAATGTTTGTTTTCTGAACCTGAGAGCGAGAAAGACCTAAAATCTTATATAGGACTGTTGCTTCACTCCAGCTGGGTGTTGAAAGCTGGGTCTAGGAACACAGCCTACCTGTATCCTAAGTGGGTCTACTTTATTTAAACGAAAACGCGTTATGTCGAACACCACTCCATCGACACATATACACTGAACCGCAAAATAATCAAACGCATGAAACCGCAAAATTACCGTGAAATTCGAAATGTTGAAGTGTTTTGCTTGGCCCGTCTGAGTTACAGATCCATAAGGTAAGTGTGCGATAGTTACGGACATTAGGGTTAGGATTAGGGTGCGGGTTAAGGTAAGTGCATAGATAGGTAATGTAAGATGGGTAATGTACTTATCGTTTAGTGTAGGGTTTGAGGTAGGGGTTTGGTTAGGGTATGTGTGTGATTTATTTATTTTGTTTGGGTATAGCTCCGTAGGGTAAGTGTGCAGTAGTTACGGACCTTATGGTTAGGGAGGGGTTAAGGATAGTGCATAGATAGTGGTGTATGTGGGGTTTAGTGTAGGGGTTTGGTTGGTGTATCTTTGTGGTTTATTTATTTTGTTTGGGTGGGTAGTATGTTTCGGGTGGTGGGGTTGGCCAAGTATGACAATTCGGTATTTTGAGTTTTGCGGTTTCGTGCATTCGATTATTTCACAGTTTGGTGTATATGTGTCGATGAAGTGGTGTTCGATGTAACGCGTTTTTGTTTAAATAAAGTAGACCCTCTTAAGTGGATTGTATACACTGTTGAACTTTTCAAACAGTACTGTTTGTGTTTAGTGAATGACAAGTGAATTGCTCTTTCAATTTGGGAGTTCAGTAAAAGATAATTTCATATATGTCTTTCCTTCAGTGTCTTTGTAAATCCTACAGTACCTATATATCAATAAAATATGCTCTATCTTGTCTATTACTAGGCTACTTATAGCCTCTTTACTGCACAAAATAATTTTCTTATCCTGTCCTCTGTTCAGCAGAACAGTCTTTCCTGCTCAATTGTGTCATCTTACCAGGATTCAGGAGTCAACAAGAGCAGAATCCTAGTTCTTCTCTCAGATATGTTGAAAGAAGGGAAGAAGGCAATTTTAGCACCATCTTGTATACTGAGAAAAATATATTTTCTGTATTGCAGTTCATACAAAGTTGTACATCATATGATGTCCTTCTTTACCACTCTTGCCATACCCTTTATACTTGGGATATCCTGCCAAGGATAGCTTAACGCCCAGCCAGCATACCAAAGCCTTTGCACATTTTTGGCATTGTACGTCAGATGTATGTCCTACATGCAAGGCATAAGGTACATATGTGATGTATGTACACCTAATCCTCAGAACTTCTTTGCCACCAGTCTAAACACTACTTCTGAATTTGGTCTATGCACCATTCGCCGAGCTGGTTCTTCTACCAAGCGTAATACAGATAACTGCCCAGTTGGGTCCCCTCCTTTTTCTTTTCCTCCTTATCGTTCATGTTCATGTTATCCAGGAAGGGGAAATGTGAGTGTGTGAAGCATATTTGCTGTGAAGCCAAACACCAGAAGTGCCTTTTTGTTTAGGTGCTATGGATGTCCATACTCAGTGTAATATCTATCAGGCTTTTGTCCCTAAGGCTCTTCACAGTTGTTTGTCTTCCCTCTCTATTTATCTGGAAAACCAATATGTGAAATTACTGATCCGATTACTTGTGGCCGAATCCTCCCAACCTGAAGTTAAGCCGCCTCTTAAGAAAAAAGCTAAAAGAGCATGTGCTGAATTTGCTGCTATCCAGCCTCCACCAGACATCTCTCTTGGGTTGGATGAAGAACTGAAAAATGACTGGTGATGATTCCGGTTTCTCTGCCATGACCCAGTTGGAGGCCAACATGGAAATGCTTGCTTGCATGTCTGCTGAGTGTGTGCATGGATCTGATACAGATGAGGGGAAACCACAGCTGATTATATCTGAAGGGCTTAGGGAGATTCCCCAAATCTGTAGGGAAGAGATGCCCAGTACCTTACTGAATCCTGACAGGGCTCTGACCCTCTTAGATTTATCTTGTAAGAACAAATCAGAAAACTAAACATGTGGCTACTGTATCTAAGAATCCTCACAAGGAATGGCAGGACTTTACTTAAGGGCTGTTTAACACCCTTATGGCTATGAAGCCACCACAGGGTTTGTCTGTGCCTGCAGCTGCTGCCCCTTTGTTATACACTCCATCTAAGAGAACTAGGGACTGTGTTGCTTCCGATGATGAGTTGGACTCTGGTGAACAATCCTTAGCTTATTCATCTGAAATGTACTCTGTTTTGGCTTTGGGCTCTGATGAAAAAGATTCTTTGTCTCTTGACCCTTGTTTTGAGGAATTATCCTTTGGGGATAAAGTGTTTCATATAATGGAGCACCTTAAGTGGGATTGTTGACATGTATCAGATGTTTAAGAGAGTTTCCATGCACATATGCAAATGGACTCACCCAGACCATCTGCAGTTCCTTCTGTCTTAGTTGCCTTGTTGGACATTTTTACAGCAGCTTCTCAGGCTCCTGACCCTCAACCTACAGCCCCTAAGAAGCCAGACATATTTTATAAAATACCTTGAGTATCATAAATATTTGTATAAAAGCCCATTATCTGATCCTGCTGTGGTTTCTGCTTTCCTCTTCCTGGCTTCTGCTTTCTGACAAGGGCAGCCATGCTACAGAGAGGTATGGGGGAAAAGGTGTATAGTTCTCCTACATTGGCTTTTAGGAACATTAATTATCAGACCCACAAGACTTGATACATTCTGGCTCTTCTGTCTCAGCTGGAGAGTGGACTTTGGCTTGCCTCTTAGGCAGGCCGCTGTTCCAATAAACATAGCTGTGATGCATCTGATGCTTCCTCTAGGGCAGCTGAATCAGGTCTGTCTTTACCTGATGACATTAAGACCAACTTTTAGATTCTTCTTTAGATAACCAGAATCTTTTTGGTGCTACTGAGGAACTGTTTGAAACCTTGTTGGATAAGAGGAAGGTTATGCAGGACGTCAAACAAATTTTTGCTTCTCCTGTACTTAAGTGCCAGGGGGAACTATCCTTTGAAACCTCCTTTTGACGGTAGACAACCCAGACAATCTGCTAGAGATAAAGGATTTCTAAATGGATCTTCTTGGATAAACCCACTCAGAGTTTGAGGGGCCAAAATCCCTCTTTTCTTGATGAATCTGCCTCTGTCTGATATCTAGCCTTCCGTACCTCTCAGCCAGATTCCTTGCCCTCAGACTAACCATTTCCTTCCCTGTTTGGCAACAAATAACCACAGACACCTGTGTTCTTTCCATCATCCAACACAGTTATTTCATGGCTCAGAAGTCATTTCCCCCATTTCCTGATCTCCATCACCCTCTTCCTTGCCAGCTTCCTTATTTACATTGTGTTCTACATGATCTGGTGGAACAGGGAAGCATATAACCTGTTCTCTTGTCCCTGCAGGGAACAGTTTTTTCTATTCCATAATATTTTGCGTTCCCAGGAAGGTGGGGTCGAGGAGGCTCATTCTAGACCCATCTTATCTCAACACCTTTCTCAAGGTTCCTTCCTTCAGGATGTTGTCTCCTCAGACTGTTTTCCTTCTTTTGCTTTCCCAGGCTTTTCTGATTTCCCTGGATTTGAAAGACACTTACCTTCATACTCCTATTCATCCTCTTTTCAGGAAATATTTGCATTTCTGTGTTTCTTCCTCTCACTATTAGTTCTCTGCTTTGCCTTTTGGTCTTTCTACAGCTCCAAGGGTATTTACCAAATGCCTGGCCCAGGTGGATACTTTTTAAAAGACTTCAGGGAATCCCAATATTCCCTTATCTGGACAACCTTGTAATTCCAGCTCAGTGTCAGCTACTCCTACATCAGAATGTACAATTTATTATCTTTCTTCTGCACATTGTGGGATTCAATCTTCATTTCAAAAAGTCAGTGTTGACTCCCTGTTAGGAGCAAGTGTTTCTGGGTTGCAGGATTCAGACCATCACAACATTGGCTTCTCTTCTCCCTCTCAAAGTTTTTGCATTGACAACTTATTTTCAGTCGCTTCTTCCTCTTCCAGTTATTCCTGCAAGGAAATTTCTCTGAGCCCTGGAGTTCATGGCATCCACCATTTCTATGGTTCCTTTTGCTAAACTCCACATTAGGAAATTTCATTGGTATCTCAAAGCTGTTTTGTTCCAACACTGCCACCCTCTGGAGTTTCCAGTCCATCTTTTACCCTGTGTCAAAATCAAACTCCACTGGTGGATTCAGCAGATCTCTCTAAATCCTGGTCTGCCATTTCAGGTTCCGCTTCCTGCTCAAGAGCTGCACACAAATACTTCTGATCACAGCTGGGGAGCATCTTCCCAACAGTCTGAAAGTTCAGGGTCTCTGGTCCCATCAACAGATGTCAGACCACATCAATATCAAAGAGATAAGGGCTCTAATCCTAGCTCTTCAGGCCTTTCACTCCAAAAGAGTTCCAGGTCCTCTAAAGGTTTTTATAGACAATACCAGAGTCTTGTGATACATCAGTAAGAAGGGGAGCACAAAGTCTTTGTCTTCATTGCATACAGCCCTTCATGCTTGGGATTTTACCATACAGTGAGGGCTTTAGGTTCCTTTTTTGGTGGGGAACATAAGACACATTGAAAAAAAACACCAAAATACTATACTAATAAAGTACAGAATACTTGATAATTGGTAACAACTTACCTATAATCCTATGTTAAAAATGAAAGACAAATCCTGGTAATGTTCACAACATAAAAATACTAATTTGCCATGCTCAAGGATCATGGTTTAGATGAAGTGCAGGTCTGCTAGAGTGTAACAAGTCAAGGGTGTAGCTTCAAATACAACAAGTGCACAAAGACATCCTTGCCTCAGTAGAAAAAAATATCAACCTGAATTAAAGAACATAAATTCAAAGTTTTTTTGTGCTGCATTGCATGGAAAATAATTTTTAAACAAATACAGCCCATTTTGGCAACTTTCAAGATAAAAGACTCATCCTCTCCCTGCAGACACTGGTGAATAGCAAAGTAGTTTAAATGTCTGTTAAAGGTTCAGTGAAGGAGAAGTAAGAAGAGATCACCTCCTGGATTACAATGATGGTTTTGGTACCTCGGGAAGAATATGGGAGAGGGTCTGTCAGCGCTGTAAAAATTGGAAACCTTAAAACATGCAGTTCAGCATTCACAGCTAGTGTTACAGTGTAAATAGCTGCTCTGAGAATACAAGTCACAGGAGTTTAAGCAAAAATGTAAAAATGAAAATAGTTTTGAGAAGCTGTACAAAATGCGTATGAGTCACACTGCCGCCATTCTATTTACAGGGAAGTTAAAAATGATTCCCTTATGTCTAGCATGACTTGTATAAAGGGGCTGAAAGTGGATTCTGAAATAAAAACTTCCAAAATCACTTTTCAGGGGCAGTTCCATTGAGATATATCAACCATACCCACTTAATGATTCTGATGCATTAAAATAGTAAGATTGCAAAAATATAATGAAATAACTGAAATGTAGTGGCAAACATTATTCATTTATGTGCTTTTTTTTTTGACTGAGTTAGTCCCACTAGGCCAACAGCCTCTTTTCAAGTGAGACCTCAGGTGGTAATTATGCTGACTAGGGGAAATTTGCTAGGATGTCTAGGAACTTCTGCAACTCTGCTTAAGTGCTGTGGCATGCTTTACATCCACCTGAGGTCCCACCAACTCAGGCATTTGGGGTTTTGATGGGACATCGGTTTGACATCTCATCCAAAGGATGGCACACCCAGCAGTGCAGCACCATCTTCATGCTGCATTGCAGTGTTAGTAATGGAAAATTAATTCATGTGCTTGGTGTGGGAATAGAACTCACACCCTTCTGGAACAAAGGCAAATGTGCTGATTGTTGAGCTACTGATTCTGCAAACAAACCTATGTTAGTTTTCCAGACCCTTTAAGGAAAACAGCTTTGAGAAAGACAAAAAAACTGTTCCAAGCAAATGCGGCAACATGAGCTGTCTAGCATTCTGTTTTTAGTTTGCTGCAATAACTCCAAAAGCAGCAATTTAGATCTGAATGTTTTGGTATAGTAAAATACCTCTCAATTTATATGGACAAGAATTCTGGACAAAGGCAAAATTAATGGGGATGGGGGGGGTAAAATCAGGAATGCTTTTTAAATATTACTCTAATTCAGTTAAAAATTAATACTACAACATGTTTTGCATCAATATGTATTTTGTGAACAACAGTGAGAAGTATAAAATTCTAATGACTACCATTACTAAGTGCAATCACAAATGATTTACCAGAAGATAAAAACTGTGAGGGACAGGAAAACAATTGCAGCAAACCTGGTGACATTCCCTAAAAATAGAGAGAGTTGAGAGGTATAGATTCCGCTGACAAAGGAATGTCTCATCACAATAACCGATTCCTGGGTTTCAATACTTTTTTTTGGCCGTGCAGGGTTTTAAATGTTGCACTTCTGATTTTATGAATGTTGGTATAACTGTGTATGAACAAGTCCAAGCAGCATACCTCTCAGCTGTCTAGATTTTCTCAGAATGTCTGGATTTTTGGCCCATATTTTTGGTCTGTTCTTCATAAAATTTTAGTTTTTTGGCTCGGTAACTAACAATCATTGAGGATTGAAAGCAAAAAATTAGTGACAGGTGTTTGCATTTCAGACTTCATACTCTTCAGAAAATTCGTGCTAATGCAAAATCTTTTCTCTTATTGTAGATCAGCGTGTACACACTGTGTGCTGTGTCTTTAAGAAGCATGTCAAAGATGTAACATGCATGTATAAATGTCAAGCACGTGCCATTCCTAGTCCATTTTGTGAGTGCAGCCAGAGAGTAAGCATGTATGATTGCAGCAGTTAGTTTGTATAAGTTAAGTTAAGGTCAGTAAACTTCTATCGTGATGTGTTTGTATAGAATAAAGCTGCTTGAATAGAACCCACAAAGACTCTTCTATTGTTTCCAAAGTAGGAGAATCACATGGTGTCAGAACCAGGATTGCAGAGAATATTTGGAGCTATGAGGTGCAGAAATGACAGTGAAGGTTAACTAAGAGAAACGAGCATGGAAAAAAGCCAGAAAAGAACCAAAGAGAATGAGAATGTGCATGAACTACATGTTTTATAAAAAAGATAAAACGGAGCATTACAAAGGCACAAACTGCATCATTAAACAAGCGGGTGGCACCTAAAGTTTATTAACTAAGGGAAATGTTTAAAATAATGACATTTGACAAAACAAGCATGTTTAAGGCAAAACGGGCATGTTTAGAGTAAAACGAGCACAAGAAAAGTACAACAGTCATGAAAAGAGATTAAATGAGCAAAACGAATATATTAAGGGCAGAAAAGGGCACATTAAATTGCAACTGCATGTTTTTTGGCAAAGTGCTGTGTTTTGGCATAGGCTTCATATTGTATCAAAGTCATAACTAAAGTTATTCAAGATATCCCAAAGTGTGTAAAAGTGCTTACAGTGTGTGCTTATTACTGTGTATGTACTTCAAAGAGTTTATTTGTGTGCAAAAGTGCAACCATTTCATGAAGTGCAGTCAAAGTATAGCCATTTCAGAAAGTTTCTTGTGCTGGGTGCATCTGTTCACAAAGTGCCACCATTGTAGAGTGTTTCTTGCACTGTAAAGAGTTGCCTAGCAAGGTATCACCATTTTAGGAAAATTTCAGTACGCTGTGTACAGTTTATTTGCAAAGTGCAAATACTTTGAAATGTTGTTGACTCTGAGCTTCTCTTGCCCAGTTCATCTGCATCATGAAGTCATTTGAAATATTTCTTAAAATGATGATAGATTACTTTTGCAAGACAATAATTTCAAGAGTGTTACAGTGCCCTAGAAACTTGTTTCACAAAATCCAGTTACATAGAGACTTGGATCACACAGTTGTTTGATATGTTTTTTGTACTGATAGGTGATTTCTTGCAATACAATAAGTTTGAGAGTATTACCGTGCCCGAGAGAAACTAATTTCACAAAGTTCAGTTATACAGAGGCTTGTTGTGCAAAGATAAAAAATACTGGTATAAATTTCTGGCATATGTGTATATGTATGTGTTCATGCTAATTTGCAAAACCTTCACTGGTATGTATTAAATATGGCAGACGGATTTTGAAAGCCCTTACCACTTGTATTTGATCAGAATGTTGCAGAGAATTGGAGAATATTTGAGCAAGAGTATGATATTTTTATACAAGCAGCTTATTCAGATAAAGATGCATGCACCAAAGCATTTATTAAACCTAGCTGAGTCTGAGGCCATAGAAAGAGAGCATTCATTTGTGTATGCATCAGCAGTATATGAGGGAGAAGGTGGAAATCATCATATTGTTGTACGGCTGAATCAAGGGAAGATCCAGAGTGTTTGAAGTACAAGTTTAGAGAGATGTGTAACCCCCAGACAAATATTACATTAGAGAGGCATTTGTTTTATACAAGAGATCAGAAAACAGGGAAAACTTTTGCAGCTTACATGACTGACCTGAGAAACAAAGCTAAGATGCGTCAGTTTTGTGACTTAAAAGATGGGTTAATAAAGGACAGGCTCATGTGTGATATTAATAGTGCTGCTGTGAGAAAGACCTTGCTTCATGACAGTGATTTAATGTTGAGTAAAGCCATAGAGATTTGTCAGATCCATGAAGTCATAGAAAAACACACAAGTATGCTTGCGAGAGACAAGAGCATGGTTTTAGCAGGCTGCAGTGTAAATGCAACACATGGCAAACAGAAGTAGACCTAAGCAGATTGCAGCCACTGCCCCTGCTAGCTCGCCAGGGAAACCACGTAGCTTTCCAGCAAGTTCTAAGACTAGTTCAGTTAAGGGAGCATCCTCAGTGCAGTACAGGCGTGAATCAGCAAAACCCAAGTCCAGCTTTATTGTAAACTGTTGCAATTGTGGTGCAAATCATGAATCTAACAGATAGAAATGCTTAGCATTTGGTCAACAATATCACAAGTGTAAAAAATGGAACCATTTTCAAAAGTTTTTCAAATGAAGTAAACCTCACACAGTTGTAAAGAAAGGTCACAGAAAAAGCAAGTTGATTCAGCTTTCTATGTAGATGGTGTATCAGTGCTTGGTGAAAGAGTTGATGCAGTGAATTTATTAGCAGAGTGAAGTGTTTTGTACTGTCCAGATCAATGGTAAATCCACAGAGCTTAAAGTAGACACTGACCAGTACAGTCTTTATTGGGCCTCAAAGATAGTTTGAGAATGAATTTGCTTTCTTTTACCATAGAGGTTCATCACAAAAGTGCATCTACTAGATCCAATTTTTCTGAAGCCATTTTCTCAGAGTATGCTGATGTTTTCGACTACAAGCTGGGCAAACTTCCAGTTGTGTATTTCATGAAGATAGATCCAGAGGTCACTCCAGTAGTCAGGCCAGCAAGAAAAGTTCCGATAGCTATGCTGAATAAAGTCAACGCTCAGCTCGATAAAATGGTGCAGCAAGGTGTCATTTGCCCAGTCACAGAACCAAGTGCAGAGTTGTCTATGACAGCAGCTCACAAAAAAGGCTCTGATGAAATCAGAATATGTATTGACCCAAGAGATGTGAACAAAGCATTGAATAGACCTCATCATCCAATGTGCATAGTCAAAGAGGTTGCAGCCCTAATACTGAATGCCACTGTCTTTCCTGTCTTGGATGCAAAAAGTTCATTTTGGCTTGATTGCAAATCCTCATTAAAACCACTTTTGGTACCCCATTTGGCAGATACAGTTTCCCAAGGATGTCATTTGGAATAAATTATAAAAGTGAAGTCTTTCAGCATGCAATGGAGAAAATTTTTTCGGGTTATCCTTGTGCCATAATAAATGGTTTACTCGTTAGAGGCAATGGTGAAGCAGAGCATGACAGAAACCTAAAGAGAGTTCTAGACAGACCACTTGAAGTAAACTTGAATATTTTTGCTTGCGAGAACAGTCACATGATTACAACATAAATTTTCCATTTACACTATTTATAAGACAAAAAAGTTAAAAAAGCAGTTGCAATGTTTTGTGTTTTAGCACACATCCAGCTCTTTAAACATTAGAGACTTGAGAGTAAACTGAAAAGGTCCTAGATACCCCTACCCCACACACGCATAGAAAATTAAGCAAATTATTTTTATGTTCTCTTACCATTTCTAGTTATAAATCCTAAGTGACAACACCCTGCCTCCCTATCTCAGTTATTACTTCATTCTACCCACTACATTACTAATACTTTAATATTTAGTAAACACACATACAAAGTATACTTATGGAACTATGCTCAAGTATTAATTTCAGACCTTAACATGTGTGGCATGCATTCTACAAATGATTTAAACTCCTAGAAATTAGGCAATCCTTTTCATATGGGACAGTTCTTATACACAGTGTTCCCTCATCACAAAGGCAAATTGCAGTTTATCTTGTGCTTGTAAATGAATGTATTTATTCATACCTCTCAACCTCTTAGTACAAGAAATCTGGCCAAAGCCTAAAATACTTTGGGGGAACTAAGGCCCAAAAAATAGGGACATATCTTAGAAATTGCTGTTACAAACTTAGTAGTTTGAATAACAGTATTTGTGTTAGAATGCATTTTTGAAGGGTATAAAGTCTGAAAATCAAATTTATGTCATTATTTAGTGATTTCAATCCTCCTCAGTGGCTGATTTGTCAGAGAACAACAATACGTCCAAGTTTTCACAAGCAGCAAAATGAAATATTTCCTCCAATGACCCTTTCAGTTAGTAGTTTATCCAAGTTTGCACAAGTACCAAAATGAAACATCTCCCCAACAACTCCTTCAATCAGTCTCTGCAAGTTTGCACAAGCACCAGAATGAAATGTTTCCCCAATGACCCTTCCAGTCAGCAGCCTGTCCAAGTTTCCATAAGCATCAAAAGTAAATGTTTCTCCCAGTGACCCCTTCAGCAGTGTGTCCAGGTTTGCGCAAGTACCATAATGAAATGTTTCTCCCAACAACCCCTTCAGCAGTCTGTCCAAGTTTATGCAAGCATCAGAATGAAATGGTTCCCCAATGCCTTAAATCAATCTGTTAGGTTTGCATAAGCACCAAAATGAAACGTTTGTCCCAACAACCCCACCAATCAGCAATCTGTCGAGTTTGTTCAAGCACCAAAATGGAACATTTCCCCCAATGACTCCTTCAATCATCAGTTTGTCAAACTTTGCACAATCGCCAAAATGATACATTTCCCCCCAACAACCTCTTCAATCAGCAGTCTGTCTAATTTTGCACAAGCAACAAAATGCAATGTTTCCCCTAATAAACCCTTCAGCAGTCTGTCCAAGTTTGCACAAGTACCAAAAGAAAATGTTTCCCCAATGACCCCTTCAGCATCCTGTCCAAGTTTATGGAAGCACCAAAATGTAACATTTCCCTCAATGACTCCTTAAATCAGCAGTCTGTCCAAGTTTGCAGAAGTACCAGAATGAAACATTTCCCCAATGACCCCTTCAGTCAGCAGCCTTTCTAAGTTTGCACAAGCATCAAAAGGAAACATTTCTCCCAATGACCTATTCAGAAGTGTGTCCAAGTTTGCAAAATCACCTTAATGAAACATTTCCCCAATAAAACCTTCAGCAGTCTGGCCACATTTTCACAACTGCTAAAATGAAATATTTCTCCTAAAGACCCCTTCAGCATCCTGTCCAAGTATGCACAAGCACCAAAATGAAATGTTTCCCCCATGACTCCACTAATTAGCAATCTGTCAAGTTTGCAGAAGCACAAATTTGAAATGTTTCCCCCAATGACCCTTCAATCAGCAGTTTGTCCAAGTTTGCACAAGCACCAAAATTAAAAAAATTTCTCCAGTGACCCCTCCAATCAGCTTTCTGTCCAAGTTTGCAGAAGCACCAAAATGAAATGTTTTCCCCAACTTCTCCACCAATCAGCAGTCTGTCCAAGTTTGCAGAAGCACCAAAATGAAACATTTCCCCCAATGTCCCCACCAATCAGCAGTCTGTACAAGTTTGCAGAGGCACCAAAATGAAACATTTCCCCAATGACCCTTTCAGTCAGCAGTCTTTCCAAGTTTGCACAAGCATTGAAAGGAAACATTTCCTAGGCAGATCATACCTACTAAATCTGGTTGACTTCTTCGAGAGAGTCACCAAGGCCATAGATGAGGGAAAGGTGGTTCACACAGCCTACCTTGACCTCGCTAAGGCTTTCGACACCATTCCCCACTCGGGTATTACAGAAAAACTTACCAGCCTGAACATAAACCCCTACGTCATGAGATGGGTTGCCAACTGACTTACAGACAGAACTCACACGGTAAGAATAGCAGGCTCCAGGTTCGACTCTAAACCAGTCACAAGTGGTGTTCTGCAAGGATCAGTCCTGGGACCCCTACTTTTCGGCATATACTTCTCAGAAGTACAGGCAACCACAAGAGGACTATGGCTAACCAAGTTCGCCGATGACTACAAACTGGGAGCCATAATTGACTCACTGGCTGACATGGACATCCTCCAAAAGGGCCTTACTGAGATGGACACCTGGTGTCAAAGTCATGGCCTCAAGCTAAATGCCAAAAATGCATAGTCATCCCGTTTGGGAAAAAAAAACACCCACAAATTACCACATAGGTGGAAGCCCCCTTAATACAGAAGAGGTAATAAGAGATCTGGGGACCCAGGTAGATAGTAATCTCTCCTTTGACAATCATATTGCCAAACTAGTTAGGAAATCCTTCTATGTGGCCCATCTAATTACTAAAGGGTTCACATCTAGAAATAAAGAGGTTATAGTTCCCCTCTACTCATCACTCATTAGACCCATCATAGAGTACAATGCCACATTTGGGATGTACCTCACAAGACACTTCCAACAGCTGGAAAGACCACAAAAGTACCTCACCAAGAGGATTACTGATCTCAAACATATGTCCTAAGCAGCCCGACTGAAAAAACTCCGGCTGTACTCAGTGGCATATCGCTTACTCAGAGGTGATCTCTGCCTGACTTACAAAGGCATGTCCAACTAAGAATTGATGGACATGGTCCACCTAAAGAAATCCAAGGCACTGCGAACCATGCACTCTAGTGAGCTAAACCTCGCCACAACAATAAATAGAACATGCTGGAGGGATAGATTCCTGTCACACAGACTCCCCATGCTTTGGAACAAAATTCCAAATTACATCAGGCAGAGCCCCTCACTAACACTCTTCAAGAGAAACCTTGATGAGTGGATGGGTAACAGAAAATGCACTCCTGGGATCACTTCATTGGCTCTGCTTGACAGAGGATTACTTAATTAATCAATGGAGCGGTGAAAGCCGACACACTCTGGCTAGGCTTATAAATGCCCTCGGGCAAATAGCTTAGTACCTACCTATGAACCTATAACCTATAAACCTATTTCTCTCAATGACCCATTCAGCAGTGTGTCCAAGTTTGCAAAATCACCTTAATGAAACATTTCCCTACTGAAATCTTCAGCAGTCTGTCCAAGTTTTCACAAACACTAAAATGAAATGTTTCTCCCAAAGACCCCTTCAACATTCTGTCCAAGTTTGCACAAGCTCCAAAATGAAATCTTTCTCCCAAACAGTTCCTTCAGCAGTCGGTCCAAGTTTGCATAAGCACCAAATAACCCTTCTTACTTGAGAGACTCAGACTTGGTGTTTTTCTCTGCTTTCTGTGGCACCAGTGATGTAGCCAAAGACATTCCCCAGGATTCAGCAGGCCCAGCACGCTGTGCAGGACTAGTGCAGGACCTCCAGCAGGCAATATGTTTGACGTGTGATCCAGGAATGAGCTGCAGGGAGGTGCACGAGCGCTCCTGCACTAGTACTGCACAGACTCAGCTCCTGTATGCAAATTACCCCATTTGCAAGTGAAATCCATGCAAATGAGATGAATTTCAGATCCAGGAAGCTGGAAGCTGGCCGTGCAGGACTAGTGTAATCTACAGAAATGTACTTGGTTAGTAACCGAGTACATTTCTGCAAACTACAAGACACAACCAAGACAACTTCAAATAAAGGCTGTATATTATGTAGAAAGCATGCCAATGGCCAAATATATAGCCCCTGGCATGGAAAACAGTTGCAAAAATAAAAAAAATGACCTTTTTTTTTTTAGCCGATCTTGGCTGTATAAGCATAGGGCAGCAGTGCACAAATGGGATTGGGTGAAAAATAAAATAAAAATCCTAAAATAAGCATTCTAACCAAAATCACTATTTTGCCATTATACTCAATGGCAGGCAGAAGACAACATGGCCAGTGAATAGTGGTTGCTAAGGGGGGAGGCTCAGTGTGGGACCTGTAACTATGCATCAGCAGGCAATCCTATGCAAATGAGGGAAATGATACTGAATCCCAGATTTGCCCTGCATGCTAGTCAGCACCCAACAGTGTAAGAGCAGGAGTAGCTTGGTGCAAGCCTAGGAGTTAGCTGACATCATAGGGGGTATGTCAGGCATACTGTAAGTGGATTGGAGCCCTGTGGCTCAGGATTGCCCTTAGCTTAGCAGAGCTAAGCAAGGGGAGGTGTGTCTGAGGCTGCCTAGTACGCTTTACATTGCTTAAACAGGTGTGAAAGCCATGCACCGGATTTTAAAGGAAAAAATAAATAAACCAGAAAATAGCAGCTCTGTGCACATTTGAACACTGTGCTTGCACGATGCGCCCCCAGGCTTAAACAGGAAGGCAATGGGAAGGGAAAACAGCAGTAGGAAGGTAATTTAGGAGAACTAGCATAGCTGGCAGGTGAAATGTATCAGAATCAGCCAATTACACAGGCAGCAGACCAGCCCAGAACACTACTATAAACTATGCAAACACCTTTCCCTCTTCTTTTTCCCACATACTCTACACCACCGGTGTGTACAAGCGGGGAAATTTTAACAAACAAAAACAACAAAATGATAGGGGCTGCAATAGCTATCATACATCAACATGTGGAAGAAGCCGAAGGTGGTGAGGATGAGAATGCTGTCAACCAACCCACAGTGAGGAGACGGAGAAGAGTGTACAGACCCAGGGTAACCTACCAGGGGCTACATGAGCTGGAGATAGTGGAGCACTATAGGGTGGACAGGGACTTCCTGCAGCAAATTGTTGAGCTGTGCTGGCCATGCCTCACACACAGAACTAACAGAGTGGAACCCTTCCCAGTGGATACCAAGTGATGTGTAGGCCTAAGAATACTAGCTACAGGTACCTTCCAAAGGCCAACTGGAGCTATAATGGGGATCTCACAGGCATCTGCATCCAGGGTACTCCACCACTTCCTGGATGCCATGTCAGCACATGCCAGTGAGCACGTATATTTCCACAACACCTGTGAGGCGTTGGCCAGCTGTATGCATCTCTTCCACCAAAGAGAATATCCTGAGGTAGTGGGTGCTATAGACTGCATGCACATATGCATCAAAGCACCACCTGTTGAGCAGGGTAGGGTCTACATCAACCACAAGGGCTTCCCCTCCATCAACTGCCAGGTTGTGTGCGATGCCCAGGGCATTATAATGAATGTGTGTGCTGGCTACCCTGGAAGCTATCACAATTCCCACATCTGGCATCTGATGCAGCTGTACCAGAGATTTGCCAGTGGGGACATCCCTTACGATCACCTAGTGGGGGATGCTATTTATGCACTGGAGCCATGGCTGATTACACCTATCAGAAATGCACACACACCCGAATAAGAACTACATAATGAGGCACACGCACAGACCAGAGTTGTAATAGAGCGTGTGTTTGGGATGCTCAAGTCATGGTTCCGGTGCATGGACACACCTGGTGGAGCCTTGCAGTACTCCCCAGCTACATGTACTCAATTGTCATTGTATGTGTCATGCTACACAATATGATCCTGTGGAAACTGCTGCAGCAGGGACAACATGGGGCAGGGCCACACAGCCCCCCAACATTGCCAAGGCCAGCATAGGCACAGAGTGACTCGGAGGAGGAACAACCTGAGCTTGCCCCAGTAGGCAGAAGAAGGTGTGCCCAGTATACCCAGGCCTTGGCAAAGAGGCAACACATAGCACATACACTGACACAGGAGGGATCAAGGGAATGACACCACTGTCTGACTCACACATACAGTAAAAGGGATGCCAAACATTACACTACCTGTGCTCAACCTTGTATAGGGAGTGTACTATGTGCATCTGACATAGGCAGCCCTCTAGCGCTATCCCCAATACTGGTACACCCACAAGGTAAGTCACTCTCCTTACCAATTGCTGAATGGAGTAGTATGTGTTGTTACTTGTATCTATGGCATGGATGTGAGCATGCAAGGGAATTGGGTGGCTGAATGGGATGTCAGCAGATAGTAGACACCTACAGTGGCACCAAGAGATTTGTAACAGATACTGGTGTCACCATAGTAGCCAGTACTACACATGATGACAAAACCCACTGCAGGAAATGTGCTGGGCCACATGTGTGTCCATATGACTCGCACATGCCAGTCAGGGAGGTTCACATACCCAACAACAGTCTCAGCCAGCAGGACAGGTGTAGACAAATACAAACAAAGGCTGTGCTAAGACCTCTGAATGATGGCTATGGGGAATCTCACCCCCCAGGCCTACACAGACAGACTACAGCAGGTCAGGCAGTGGTATGTTAGTTATGAAGGGTAGGAAGTCAGAAATGGATATGTAGGTCAATCAAACCTAACAGCTGTAGTACACTGATATGTCTCTAGTCAGCCTGATAGGTTAGAATACAGGATGTAATGGAGTACCTGACATATCAGTACAGTCATAGAAAATATGTACAAGTGTCAGGTGTGCCCCCCAATCCTATGTAGAAATGTAGAAACAGTCAGGTGTGCCCCCCAATCCTGTGTAGAAATGTAGAAGCAGTCAGGTGTGCCCCCCCAATCCTGTGTAGAAATGTAGGAAAAAGTCAGGTGTGCCCCCCCAATCCTGTGTAGAAATGCAGAAACAGTCAGGTGTGCCCCCCCAATCCTATGTAGAAATGTAGTAACAGTCAGGTGTGCCCCCCATTCCTATTTAGACATGCAGTAAAAGTCTGGTGTGCCCCCCCAATATGACGTACACATGTTGCAACAGTCAGGTGTGCCCCCCCCCCAAATCATATGTAAAAATGTAGTAACAGTCAGGTGTGCCCCCCTCCAGTCCGATGTAGACATGTAGTAACATATATGTGTAGGTATAATACCAGTGGAGCACAGATGACCTGAGGTGGCCAAGGTAGGAGGATAGATTGTAGCAATTGTACAGTATGCAGGTATGTGTGTGTTAGGTTGGTGTGTGTTTCATATTGTGTGAGAGTGGTCAGTATGTATGCATATTGAGGTTTGACCTTGTGGCCATTGCCCACTACTGCCAATGACAGAGCCAAGTCCTCACAACTGCAGTGCCAAAGACAATTCCCCCCAGTATAACACATGCTAGCAGTAAGCCATTGTAAATGTATGGTGGTAATATGTGTCACCATCTGAAAGATGGACATGGTATGATTGTTGGGCTAGATACACAAGCAGTACATAGGGAAAAGTACCCCAGACATACAGTATATAATGTGTAACCGTGAAATTAACACACCCTTGGAATTGTACATACAGGTATGCATCACATTATCTGGGCTTGTAGTAGGGAATACCGATGTCGCCTGCTCGAACACTTCCAGATCACAAAGGTGATAGGACTGATGTATTGGGAAATGGCTGATGTCCCTACACAAGCCAGCATAACTGGAATGCCTCATGCATATCTGTGAGTCAGATGCAAGTAGTGTCCATAGCACACATGCACCCAGCTCACCCAAACACCAACCACAGGTACCTCTCTGGTCGTATCCCTGCTGTTGGGAATGGGTACAATATGACCCCCACCTGTGTATGGCAATAGCAAAAGAATGCAGCATGCAGTGCAGGTGTCCCCTGCATGTGTCTCCCTAGCTGTAAGTAGCACCCTGCCAGCATCCACACCACCTGATAATACTGATAGAATGTATTGGCATGAACAGCTAGCACACCTACCCTGTCACCCCAGGGGAATATACTGTATGGCAGTATGGGACTGTAGGACTGACAGAATGCAACGGCCTGCTACAGCTTGTCTGCATCACCACCAAATGGCCTACAGGCCTCTGCAAAAGACCTGTGTCTCACCTGTACTGTCAATGTATGTTATGTCATGGACACCCAACTAACAACATAACACACTCTCTGCATAAGCCATATGCAAGGCCATGTGGACAAACCACACTAACATGTCCATCATGTCCCACTGCATGAACTGTGGACCAACACCAAAACACAGCTGTGATGAGGTGATAACTATAGGGAAAGTATCAGAAAATGTATGCATAATGTATGGAAGAGGATAGAATAATGGGGGCGGGGGGGGTGGGAACATGGGCAGCATGAAATGTGCAAGGTTCAACACACAGCCGTGTGCAAATACTATCCCTGGCTGCAAATACAAAAATGGGTGGCTACAGACCTGCCCATACACCACAATAGGGGTAATGTCCTGACTTATGACCCCTACCTCTGGGTAACCTGTGTGAATCTGTACAGCTATGAGGTATTGCCACAGCAAGATAAGGCCATACTGTCATGTTGATGGATGTACAAGTATGGGATCCTCTGCCAGCACTGTACCAAGGTGCTGAACTGGATACACAGTATAAGCAGCAAGTGTTTGCAGTCCCCCTATAGAATGGCATAACTTTCCATGAATATGTAGGCATTTGACCACAATACTGGACACAGCTGCATTCACCCTGTGTTCCCTAGGACATCACTTTGAGCAAAAATGTCCACCTGACAGTACTTGAGGACATAAAACATCACAGTGTATAACAGTACATGTGTCTGAATATCTCTGCTAACACCAGTACCATGTAGCAGAAGCAGCACAGATACAATTACCTGCAGTACACACTATCCCTTGCACAGTGTGACCCCATATTGCCAACTGATCTACAGATATCATGCAGAAACAGTTTGCTACCTGTAGGTGTAGAACACAAAGGTCTGCACTGGAGTTCAAACTACCTGCAATGGATCCACACATTCAATACAGAAGGGCATACTGGGCATGCTCACACACACAGAGAAATTAATGCAATGTCAGACAATAACATACTGAAAGGTCATACTGGGCATGCTCACACACCTAAACAAATGAAGCCCATGTCTGCCAACAGCAGTGGACCATACATATCTGACAGTTGCAGATATTAGTGCATACACTCCTCGGTAAGCACCGGCCATGCTTTACACACACATTGGATAGGAATACACACATATATCCAAGGACAACACACTATAATACGCCAAAAGTACACATACATAGATATGTGGAAGAGAGTGACAGTGACAAAGAGCCTTCAGTCATGAGGCCTGTCCCACCCAGCACTCAGCCAAATGGCTACAACCACATGATGTGTAAATGTCACTCACTGTAGAAATTAGCCACTGGTATCCCTCAACATTACAGACTCTGTGGTGCAAATGCTAGCTGTGCAACATGTCTGTACAAGTTAGTACTCATCTAGCAGTTGTATACACATACCTGAGGAATATAAAACTGCGTGTGCCTGAGTGTGGTGTGTCTACCTATACATTAATGGGTTATGGCCCATGCACACACACTGCCCTCCCAATAGCCTTACTATGACAAGCCTGCTGATGTCATTCACTTTGAAATACACCTTTGGGAAAGGAGTAGCCCAGTAATCTCTGTGGCATGTCCTATAACTGTGTAATGCTGTAGTGTGATAAACTAGTTAGGTAGGAGGTCTAATTCCAGACATGACAACTGTGTGTTTGTGGGTGTGTCTCTCTCTCTGTGTAGGGAGCAATGCTTTTTAGGCTAGTCACACTCACTACAATTCAAATGCCCTACTTTGGCAAGGCTGCTGATGTCATTCACTTTGAAATACACCTTTAGGAAAGGCTTAGCCCAGTAATCTCCGTGGTGCATCCTATAACTGCGTAATGTTGTAATGTGATAATCTAGTTAGGTAGGAGTTCTAATCCCAGACATGATAACTGTGTGTGTGTGTGTGTGTGTGTGTGTGTGTGTGTGTGTGTGTGTGTGTGTGTGTGTGTCTCTGTCTGTGTAGGGAGCAATGCTTTTTAGGCTAGTCACACTCACTGCAATTCAAATGCCCTACTTTGGTAAGGCTGCTGATGTCATTCACTTTGAAATACACCTTTGGGAAAGGATAAGCCTAGTAATCACCATGATGCATCATATAACAGCGTACTGCTGTAGTGTGATATAATAGTTTCATAGGGATTCTATTCCCAGACATGGCAAGTGTGGATGTTTGTGTGTTTCTTTGTCTATGTAGGGCGCAATGCTTTTGAGACCATTCACAGTCACTACAACCTCAGTTGACCTTCTTTGGCAAGCCTGCTGATATCATTCCCAGTGAAATACACCTTTGGGGAAGGAGTACGCCAGTAATCTCCATGGTGCATCCTATAACTGCGTTATGCTGTAGTGTGATCAACTAGTTAAGTAGGAGTTCTAATCCCAGACATGGCAAGTGTGTGTGTGTGTGTGTGTGTGTGTGTGTGTGTGTGTGTCATTCATATCCTGTGTGGAGGTGGCTGTGAGTGTGTAACAACTGGACTCTTTGTGGAGCGTTTTTTGCAAATTTCTTATATGGTGTCTCTATTGCATGTCACAATATCCACCTTACAAAGATAACAGATGTGAAATAGCCAAGAGGCGTGGATGTCAGTCCATACCCCTACATGTGACATCAAGGCCTGGCGAACAAAGTTAGCAACCCTTGTATTACCCAGGGAACACTTTCACCCCATGTCTCATACACAAACACAATTGCCTAGACAACAACCGCTATATTGGTATTACTCTGCATATTGCCCACAGATAGTAACCGTGGTGTGATCGCAATGGACTACAGAGGGCATGGCACCCTGTCCATCAGTACAATAGACACGTACATGCAGACAGTGTGCCTTCACGATGTTCCCCACTGGACACCTGCAATACCTGTGGTGCCATCAAATGTGACCCACAAAGGACATACCATGCCTTAAATACATGCCCTGTATGGACAGATGCCACTGACACCAGGGAATACCTGTATCATGCTATCAATGCAGGTGGAGGGTCAACCTGCTGTCCATTACCAGTTCCCGCCACATGAGGCCGGGACTGGCACATCTGATGATAACAATCTGTGTACACAACATGGGCCAGACACCTCAGGTACAGTTCCACATATCACTGTACATGCATGTGGGATGTGTGCACATCCCAGGCAGCACATGGCAAGCAAATCACAGCAATGGCCACACACAATAGTTACTCAGGTGACTGGTTGGTGAATACAATACCCACCTGTGTGGGCCACTCCAGACACTACACCCCTGAGCCACACTGCAGACCATTGTCATGTGTCCTGATGCCAAGGTATACCCTTCACCTAGCCTTGTATAGCCTTCTGGCACAGTCAACCACCACACACCTGTGAAGCAATGAATGCATGCAGTACTGGCACCCTGTGTCTGTGTGTGTGGTGTATGATGCTTTCGACCACATTCACACTCACTAGAACTCCCATTGGCATACTGAAGCATGCTGTCTGATGTCAGACACCTTCACATACCCTTTGCCCATATATCCTCCAGATAACCCCTGTGGCGCATGTGATACCTGCACATTACTGTATTGTGGCAAACTAGTTAGGAAGTGTATTCCTGACTCTGCCAAGTGTGTCAATGTGTGTGAGTCCCTGAGGGATGTGGCTGTATTGACACTGACACCTGTTCATGTGGACAGGCACGTGTACTACACCTACTGTATCACTGCCATATCACTGTTGCAGATGTCACTCACCATCACCTATATGTTTGGACAGCTCCTCAACATGTAAGATATGTGACACATGCAATAAATGCATAGACATGTGATAGCAATACATAGTTAGTCAGGGGTTCAAAACCCTGTACTGGTAGGTGTGTGACACAAACATGCTTAGGTTTTACTATCCCACCCCCCCGACTTAATTTGTCTCTGTCTGTCTCTCTCACTCCCTCTCTGGTGGATGTGGTGAACTACACCTGCTTTGCTTAGGCAGCAGCTTGTATTTTGTAAGTGATGCTCATGATCAGCTTATGGCAATTGCATGAATTGCAGCCCTTCTCTAGCTGATTGCATGTGGAACAGCTGTGGTAACATTCCCATAGCCAATTGCATGGAAACACACTCCAATATCTAGGAACATCATGTTGGTGTTGGGCCTTTTCATTCACTGTGAGCAGGACCTAGATCTGGTGTTTGGCAAACAGCATCACAGATGGATTTGGGATTTACCTCTAACAACATACACTATGGAAACAGGCCAACACACAGGAGGGGGATGTGCCTGACATGACTACAGAATGTAAGTGTTGCTATTCTGCATTTGGAATAATGTTGGTTTAACAGGGTGTGTGTGGATATGGCTGGTCTACATGTTTTAATACCTGTCATGACAGTGCTATGTTTTTGAGGAAACCCCCATGTGTAGGGTCATCTGCAGACTGGGAAGTGTGTGGTGCCTTTTGTTTCTTCTGTTACTCACAGAACACCTCTCTGAGAACTGCAGAAGCATAGTATGAGGATTGCAGTCAGTACATGGTGACAGCCATGAGAGTTACTGACTTCATATCCCTCATAGGACATATGTCACAACAAACCCTGTTACAACAGTAAATGTATGAGGTTATCCCAGCTACATGTCAATATTGGCCCTGTATTTGTGCCTCCAGCCACAACTCTGTCAACCTTTGTATATATGTCATGCAGTAAGAGGTGCATATGTTCTGTACACCATTATTTATTGACATCATATCTGATAACAAGCCAGTGAGATATCAGACTGCTACACATGTTATGTATAGTAGGGGGTATATTTGAGGACTTAACCTGGGCATTCTGTGGTTGTGTGTACAGTACTGAGGTCTGTGTACTTATATTGACTGTTGACAGTATGTGTATTGTGAATATGTACCTTGGCCTGTGTACAGACTGTGGTAGATGTCATTGTTCTTGGTCCTGTTCTATCTGATGTTACATGCTGCTCCAGTGTATGGTACCCTATCAGCTTACATGTTTCTAGGGCCAAACACACACATGTCCCATACCACAGACAGGCATTGGACCACACTGTGTAGTGGCCAAGTATATGTAGGGTTAGTGTGTGAGTGATACATATGAAGATTGTGTTGATCAGACAGTCCATATACTGTAATATTGATCTAGCTTACCATATGTGGCTGCAGCTGTGTTCACATTGGTTGTGGGTATGCACTTTCACACATGTGTCTGTTACTCTGTGCTGTGACATGCCTGTAGAGCCTGCTATATTTGTGGGTACATGTGTATTCCTCCATAAGAAATGTAGGCCAGTGTTGTGGTAGTCTGCCTGTAGTTTGCACAGTGCTTTGTTGCATGCCTAGCAGCTTAGTGTACTTACCCAGTGTGATGTTATATATTTGCCAGATGAACTGCTGCCGGGCTGCCATAACTGTCACATATATCTGACAAAGCAGTGGGATGCTGTACAGATGTATGTCACTAAGTTGTGGGTAGTATGTGGCCATGTGACCTCGGCACCAGTGGTTATTATGTGTCAGGACAGACAAGAGTGTGTGAATGCATAACCTATGTGGGCATATGTATTCCAGTATTTACATGATATACCCACCTACATGGCTGTTAACATCCACATTGTCAGGCTTGGTCCACATGTCTTGCACTAAGGGGTTCTGTGTATACCTCTGGACTGACCAGAGTGTGTCAGTCTGCCCAAATTTATTGGCCATATCTCTGCTGTAGTCCACAGGATCATTACTGTGCTAGCAGTGGTACTGTACTATGATGTCCTTAGGATGTCTATCATTAGCCAATGGCGCACATGTTAAAAGCAGATGTGACCTCCCACACACAACATGTCTGTTGAGACAACCCCTATTACAGTAGCAGCAGTCTACATATATACCTGCAATACATATCTGACATCTCCTTGCACTAAGAGGTTTGCACTATTAGGTCTGAGGTTGGACTCCACTCCATGTTCTGGACATATGAACATATATGTACATATAATTATCCATATATCTGTATAGATATATACACATATACATATCAACATACGTATAAACACTCAAATATATACATATACTCAGCAATATATGTCTACACATATATAGATATAGATACATATGAACATATACTTATGGATATCTACATATATATTGACAGTAATAGGTATATCAGAATAGATATGTATGCACATATAGTTATAGATATCTACATATATATCTGCATAAATAGGCATAGCTGTACACATAGGATGTGCATACATGTATAGCTACATATATATATATATATATATATATATATATATATATATATATATATATATATATATATACACAAAGAGATCTACACATGGCCATATATATGATGCACTGTACAGATGTGTATACAGACATATTTATGAATATACATGTGTATGTACATGTAGACATATATCAACATATGTATATGTGGGTCTATATTGAGTCAGCGAACACTTAGAAAAGCAAACACTGATTCATCAACCCTATTTCAGCGAACACTGAAAATCCCGAATACTCGGAGCAGCAAAATATTTCTCAGGGAAAAAAAATTGCTGGGCTGGTTTTGGGAATTTGCCATTTCCTCCACTGTGGTGTGATCTCAGAGTTGGTATATTTAAGAGGGGGGGGTGTGGGAGGTGAAGCCCCCCACATTAAATACTGTTTTAATTTATTTTTTTTTTGCGGAACAGCAATTTTTTCCCCTGGGAAAAAAATGGCTGTTCTGAGTGTTCAGCATTTTCTGAACTAGGGACAATGAATAAGCTTCACTTTTTTAAGCATTCACTTATTTAATATAGACCCGTATATGTATATATCCATATTCCTGTCATGTGTAAACATCACGGTTGTGTATACCTTCACAGATGTATCTCACCATATGTATCTGATATGTGTACATTATGATAAAACAACATATGTAATGCAACAGTCATATTAATAACAAGTACTACACAATTGTGGAAGTAAAGGTAATTGTTCAATACTAATCAATATGTGTATTGACAGATATATTGGAAAAACAACAGCTGTCTTCAGAGTGGTCATGCTGTAGTGGTTAAGTGTTGTAACTATAGTGTACAGGGTCCTGGGTTCAAGACCTGCAAGAGCTGTTCATTTTGTTGCTGGGCAGAACAAGGGCTGTCAGATACAGAGTGGTTAAGGCAGTTTTGAGCAGCTTTAAGCACATTTGCATGGGTTTGCATGAAGCTAAGTGGTGCTAAGCTATGAGTAAACATATGGGCACTTACACAGTGTAGCTTAGCTGTTATATTGGAGCAATGCTGATACCTGCCAAGCATGGCTTAGCCCTGGTTACCAGTTCTCACCACCCAGTCCAATAACATAGCAGGGTAATGACATCTGTAATAAGTGTATGTAATGCTATATACAATACATGCGCCTGTGTGCTGTCATTACAGTAGCAAGGGGTGTGAGTATCATGTCTGGGACACACAATTATATGAGGCCTGTACAGCACTGTTATATGTGTGAATGTGTTACATACAGGGGTAGTAGCTCAGAGTACGTGCCGTCACACTGGCATGTAGTGTATCATGGTGGTACTACTGTTGATAGTGCTTTCCCAGGCAAGAGTAGAGTGCTAAATGTAGTACTGACAACAGGCACACCTGCAGGTATAGCTGGACTCTGAGGCCTCCCTGTTGTGTCCCTGGTGTGTGAGCTATGTCACAGTATATATCCCCTACTGGATAATGATCTGACATGTGGAATGTAACTGTAGACTACCGTCTGTACAGCACATGTTACTGAGGGCTCACAATACGTAGTTATGCTATACATATTATTGTCAAACTTCTATCTGTCAACATATTCATCTTACTGCATAGCTACTTGCCAAGCTGATGACTGTCAGTCCCTGTACAGATGTGCAGATGGCAGGTATCCAGCTGGGATATGTACAGGCAACCTATGTTTGATTGCCACAGATATGTCTGCCCAGCTGTGCAAAAACTGGCACATATAGGAGAAAACACCCTGTATGCACCACATGCCACGGGTACCTCCACTACACTACCACAGTCAACAGAACATGCTTGGGTACAGGTCTCCATCACAGACACTAACCATGTGTTGTAATACATGTTGCATACATGTCAACTTGATCACCTCAGTGGCCATGTGCAGGCGGCACCCAGTGGATTGGCTGATGCATGTCACTCTCACCCTGAGGGTCACCACAGTAGTGTCTGTCAATAGACTACCTACTGCCACATGGCAGTTGGCAGGATACTACTGTACACACATCTCCTACACAACCCATCTCTCCATGGACAATAGCTAGGTATACAGCTATGACTACCTGCAGTGATGCACCCCAGTACTGACACATGTGTATGTATGCATTACTGAGGATAGCAGTGTCTGTTAGCACACCTGTACTTGAGACTTCCATGAGAGCCTTGACAACCACCGCAACACCAATTGCCATAGTCAGTTGTGGCTGCTGCTGTATGGGACATTACATGTACCCTGTTATGCTCCTCTCCCTACTGGCTACATGAGCCTTGCAGTACTAGCACAACAGTGTTGCACAAATGGGTCGATAGGCATGGGATACCCATTGAGTTCTGGGAAGTGTGTGTATGTGTGCATGTCCATATATCTGAAGGGTACAGCATTCTGAGGCCACATACTCCTATTACAATACCCATTGCCACACAGTAGTACAGATAGTGTTGTTGCTGCCCATAGGTGAGACATGAGAATGCAACACCCTACTATGCCTGTGGCATGTGCATTAGATGCATATCTCTGTACGTACCACTGTTGGGATATACAATGGGTTGTATCACAGTCATGGGCAATGTGTGATGGTGGGTATGTCAGAGTGTCATCATGGGTTTCAGGGAGTACAATATCCACTGGGGGCTGTGGGTGCTGTGTACACTCTCATTACACCAAGGTACACCAGGTATATGTCCCATGTACCACTTTATGGTGACCACTGTCACCATCAACCATACAGGTAACTGATACCACAATCCAGCCCAATTATGCATATGCTGTGTGCAGCCTACCTGTAACACACTGGACACATGGTCAAGTTAGATAGCAGTGTTAGGCCCAGGTCTCTTGGACATGTGGCTGCCTGTTATGTGTCTGATAATGTGTATATGAAGGTATGTCACACTGTGTATTGCCCATATACACCCATTACAACCCCCATTAGCATTCTGTACATGTCTGGGGATGTTTTGCATGTAACACGTAACCTGGAACACACCTCACCCTAAACCCTGTGTGGTGTGTGCAATGAAAGTCACACACTTCAGTAGCACTACATACTTAGGTAGGGTTCTAGTCCCAATGTTGCCAAGTAAGAGTGTGCATGTATGTGGATAGGTCTACATCAGGTTGCAGATTATACACATCCCAGCGGGTCACCTGTCCATGTGGCACAGGCAATAACTGTTATACAAAGCTGTGACATGTGTTCAACTGTACCCCATATATGTTACAGCCATGGTGTCACCACAGTGCCATACCCCTAGTGGAATATGACTGCAGACCATCCTCCTGCTGACACATGTACACCTACAACACAAATGGATAATCTTATGGAGACCACAATCAACCAGTGTTACTAATAGCTATAATGCATCATTGCTGGATGGCTACACTACCTGACATGTATGCATTAAACTTTACTCCTGACACCATGTTACACTGCAGTACTTTGGTACACTGTAGTACAGTCACTGTGTGCATCAGAACCATATTAACCTGTCCCTGCATTGATGTTATGGCTGACAGGGATGTGGCACAGGTATCATTATATGCACAGGGTGTGTTGTTGGTTTGCCAGAGGCCAAGGGTGGGCCATACATTTGACACCATGTGTTTGGGTGAGGGGTGTAATGAGGTAAACTGGGCATGGTGATGTGGTTTGTGTAGGTATGGGGTTGGCCTAAGTGTGTTTGTATAGTGTGTGGGTATGCATGAACACAGTTCTGCCATGTGGCTGCCCTGCACAGGTGTTTATGGACAGCTGCAGACCATACCTGGCAGGGTGTGCAGTTCACTGCCTCTGGCCATGGATACTTGGGCTATGCCTGCCAGGGGTTCCATGGGGATGTCCAGGTACAGGCCTTGATGTGGTACTCTCCCCTGATGATGACAGATGTCTGCTGGAACCAGATCCCTCCTGGGACTGGCCAGGACAACATGCTCATGGTCTGCTGTGGTGTGGACAGCACTCCCCACAGTGCCGAGGTTGGTACTGCCACTACAGGAGCCCCTTGGTGTCTCTAGCACATCCACGTTGACTGCCAGCTGTTGGTGTTGCTGGCCTATGTCCACGTGGCCATTGCCTCACTCCCACCACACATTCAAGCATGGACAAAACATGGTCGATGAGGGCCATCATCTCAGCAGACCATCTACCCATGACCTCGATATAAGCACAGATGGCACTAGACAGTTCACAGAAGTTGTTGCTTGCAGATGTGAGAGCAGCCCTCTGCAGCCTCAGACCCTGTCTGGTGTAACATTCCATACATGCCTGCACCATCATGACAGCCTGAAACATGTGCCTGGTGGTACCAGTTGTGGCATGTCTGCCAGGGGCATGATGACCAGTGGCCCTACCATGAGCACCTTGGGACATCTGCCTATGTGGTGCCCTGATGGACATCCGGCTATGTCTGCTGTGACCAGACACAGTCGGCTTGGTTACCACACTCTCCTGTGCACTGCCACCAAACACCATCTGTCCCTCTGCTATGGCCACTGATGATGGGGTATGTATACGCACTGAAACTGTGTGCAGGGTTGGAATGGCTAAAATGGGGATGTCAAATGATGGTGCTGTTTCGGCCCCTGACAACCCAACCTGTGCCTCAACAGTACTGTCATTATCTTCTGTGTGTGTATGGGCATCAACATCAGAGTGCATGCAGGAGGAGCCCTGACCCACCTTGCCACCTGTGGGGGAAAACAAGAAATGCACTTTAAGACCTGTACAGTATTTCATAACAGTACACACATACACACAAACACACACACACACACACACACACACACACACACACACACACACACACACACACACACACACACACACACACCACCTTAATACCCACCTGTCCTTGACTTTACAGACAGTCCCACATTTATTTCCATGCATTCACCATCCTGCATCACACTTGGTAACATACACTCATTAATACCACTCATTAGCGTATCATTCCTCTAAATGCCTAGACAAGTGATCACAACACAAGACCTGTTACTCCATTAACTCCCTGACCTGAGTGGAGTGGTTTTGCATGGCCTCACTGCTGTCATTCAGTGTTCACCCTGTGTATGTCTGGACATCATGAGCATGGCCCCTATATGTGAGGGGCTACTATGGTCACTCCATAATATTACGCACTGGAGTGTCATGTGTAAGTATTGCTCAGTACATGCCAGATATGCTGCTCAATCAACCTATCATGTGACAACTGTAATATATGGATACACTCCCTGGTGTTGTCTAGTAATTCCCCAATGCATCTGTAGTGCTGCATACATGGGTTGTCAGTCACCTCTCTGCTGGATGCGATAGTAAGGGTGTACCTGGTGTCCACCTTCCCTCCCAATGCATGTTCCATGCTACAGACCTTATTATACTATCAGCTGTCCTGTGATTACATACATGACAAGTATTCCTGGTGTGTCATATGTCAGTCCATGTCCATGTACTGCACGATCCCAAAAGGAAGTACTGCTGTATGAACAACCCCACAATCACATATGTGCATACATGGACACCGACACAAACACACACACACATGCACACACGCATCCTACATACATCAAGCTCCCTCCACTTCACCAGAGTGACCCTACAGACAAAATAACCACACACGGACACACACACATGCACACACACACACACACACACACACACACACACACACACACACACACACACACACACACACACACACACACACACACACACACACACACACACAGGTGAGGTTGCACATACAGTCCTCCTATTACCCATCTGTCAACATGCATAACATATGGCAGACAACAGCATGCAGTGCAGCTACAGTCAATCCATACATCTACATATTTAAATACATTTCCTGTACTGTTGAATGACTGTGCTGGATGATATGTTTGTGAAAACATCAGAGTTATGTATATCTCACATGGCTTAGTGGTAAATCACTTTGGCTATGATGCGCATGGTCCTGGGTAAGCAATGCTAATTTCTGGTTACAGTTTCTTAACCTGTGTAGTCATTACTTACCCCTACCCAAGCAAGCTTAAACCCGCTTACTGCTGCTTAAAAGTGCTTACTCCTGCTTACCCCTGCACAAATTTCTTTAAAAGGAAAGTGGTGAAAAATGGGCACAAAGAGGGAATAACAGTAGGGAAAATAGCTAGGGATGTGCAGGAAGGGTGTAGGGAAGGTCCATAACTGCCTATTTCTTCTACAGCAACAGCTGTGCATATACACTGAATTTGGAGGTAGATTTGGACACTCCAACCCCTGAGAGAGGGGTGAGGACAGCAATAATATGTTGTGATGCCAATTAGACCAGATTACGTGTCTGGTGGACAAATATGTGAAATGGACAGCTATGTATGGGGCGAGATTTTTTTTTTGGGAACAGATTGCCCTTTTTTTTTTCAGGTGAGAGTGAGATGTTGGGGAGGGATAGTAGGTATATTTGGGGAGGTAGGTTGGGTTGGTTAACAGACAAGACAAACAAGATGCATACAGGGGTGGTATATGACACATGTGGGGGGTAAACACCTTGATTGGGAGGGGTGTTGGGAAATCGGAAGCCCATGAGCCCCCTAGTGGAAACAGTGTGACTGAGGTCCCTACCCATGGTCAGTCACCACTGCATGTTCACAGCCCTGAAGGTGGCCATGCTGAGGGCTGAGATGGAGAGCTTGTCCGACTCTTTAGTCACAACATGCGGCCCTCGAGCTGGCATAGCAGATCTCCAAACTCCCGGCTGAGCTCGCTACCCACCACGACCCTGACCTGGCAACGGGTGACAGGTTCCTGTCCGTGCTTGCTCCCAGGGGGGGCAAGCCCCATCCCCTGAAGCATTTTCACCTGAAGGTGGTGCAGGACCAATGGACAAGCAGGTCTTCGGTTGGGCCCCAGATGTGCTGGTGCCCGGAGCCATGGCCAGCTGAGGTGGGACAGGTGGGTTCGCTGGGACCCGCATTCCCATATGTGCTATGGTGTTTATGTTTTATCAACATATGTGGGTTAGTAATGGTCAACACATTCCAGGATTAGGTATAACAGCATGCATACATATTCGCATTAACCCAGACACCAGATATGGAACAGTTGCATAGCAAACAGAACACATGCATATATGGGACCACAGTGGTAATTACAACAGCATGCAGGAACATTGATGGCACCATGCCACCAATGTTAGAATATTTCAACATAGCACATGCATAGAAACAGATTTAAATAATTATCAAACAATAGGACATATGTCCCAACATTATAGTTTAGTCATCACGTACCAATTGAGTTGGGTATTTAGTTTATTGTTGCAGATATTGTGGGGGAGATAAAGATGTCAATTAACAACGAGGATATTCCTGTAGTTCACATTACTTTCCTAGTCAGTGCTGTTATCTGTACCTTACAAGTATTAGTACACTACCCTATTGCCTTACTTTGGACAATGGTATGGCTGTCAACAATTATATACATGAACTGGTTTTACCTGTAGTATACACCTCTTACCTGGTATACATGTGGAGGAATTGTTTAACACTAACTGTTTCTACACATACTCCCAGATTCCAGGTTGATGTTATGCACATACCTGTCCATCGCTTTTTGCACAGACTCCGGGCAGGTCTTGACCACATGCAGGTGAACTGGGACATATTTCATCTATTGCCCTCTTAAACCTTTAGTGATTTATAACACTCTTATAGAGGATTTCCTAGACAGTAGCACAGTGTGGGTGATAGTGATGAGTGATACCTTATTATTCAGAGCAACTGCAACAATAACAATGCCATACAATACCAGGGTAAACAGTACCAGTACAGGGTATCAATCTTTTATTTCTAGTCACAGTGTTCATATCTGATGGACCTGTGGTAGCAGTATTTGTTAGCACTCCCTGAATGTTGCCACACAATGTACCAGAATCCACACTAGTATTATGCACATACATCTCACTCTGTTACTGTACACACTCTGGTCACAGCTTGGCAACATGGGGTCTAGATGGGACATACTTGGCTTATTACTCTCATAACAGTTTGGAGAGTTGCTAGTGTGATAGGTTTGTTCTTATAGATGTGTGACAATCAGTTGTATTTCCTGTTTTCTTCCTAAACATCTGGGATTATCCCACTGATTTCCCTGGGGGACAGGGTGACACGCAGCAGATATGGGCCAATATACTGAATATTCTGGTCATATCTGTACAGTTGTGGGGTATGACTCTGTATGCAGCCTACTTCCACTCCCGGGATTCAGACCATGGCTGTGTCTGCTAACACTAAAACACTGTCCATCACAGTTGTGTGTGCTATATAGATATTGCTGTATATCTTTATCTGATTTCTGTCTATAATTCTCCTATGGTTTTACATTCTGACCTTGTATTACAACATTCTTATACAGGATTTCATAGACAGTTATATTATGTAGCACAGTGTGGGTGACAGTGATGAGCAATACCTTATTATTCAGTGCAACTGCAACAATAACAATGCCATACAATACCAGAGTAAACAGTACAAATACAGGATATCAATCTTTTATTTCTGTGCACAGTGTTCATGTCTGACGGACCGGTGGGAGCAATGTTTGTTAGCACTACCTGAATCTTGCCATACAAAGTACCAGATTCCACATTAGTATAATGCACATACATCTCACTCTGTTACTGTACACACTCTGGTCACAGCTTGACAACATGGGGGTGTAGATGGGGCATACTTGGCCTATTATTCTCATAACAGTTTGGGGAGTTGCTAGAGTAACAGGTTTGTTCTTATAGATGTGTGACGATCAGTTGTATTTCTTGTTTGCTGCCTATACGTCTCGGATCATCCCACTGATTTCCCAGGGGGACAGAGAGACGGGCAGCAGATATGGACCAATTTACTGGACTTTCTGGACATATCTGTGCAGTTGCGGGGTATGATTCTGTATGCAGACGACTACCACTCCCAGGATTCGAATCATGTCTGTGTGTGCTAAAAATACAACATTTCATATCACAGTTGCATGTGCTATTTGGATTTTGTTATCTGTCTTTTCACTGTTTTCTGTCTTTGTCTCTCTCAGTTGTTCTAAATGACCTCTGGGGATTACACCAGTCATATACAGACATTCCTACACATTTTATTTGTGTTGCACAGTGTGGGTAACAGTGCTTAATACAACAGTACTATTAAGTGATTGCAAATCTACATTACCATATGATACAAGAGTAAACACATGCAGTCCAGCAGTTAGACCTTCATTGTCTGCCTATTATGCTTTTATTTACATACAACCTATATGATACTCTTCCTGTCATATTCTCTGGTGTATGCAGTACTTGCCTTAAACAATACAGGTTTTATACAGGCAATTAACTTACTAATGCTTTTAAATTTATTTCCTATGACAGTATATGCAAGAGTATTACTAACCTGCCTCATGTTGCAACCTCTCCAAGCGACATCCATGGGCCTCCTGGTTCATAGCCTGCTCATTTGCCACTGTGAAGGACATAAGAGGAATACTTAGCCATACCTATCCATAATATACATGACCTGGCAATTATTGAATAGGTAGTGGAGTGATACTTACACACAGCTGGGACCTCCCCTGTACTCCTAGCCTCTTGGATCCACTGATCCAAGAGATCCCCCTTTCACCGCTTCAGGTCAGCATAGTGATGCCTGACCTGCTCATCAGTTTGGGGTGTGCCAGTGGCACTGGTGAGGTCACAGGTGAGATGGTCCCAGGCTTCTGCTTTAAATTAGGAACCCTGGAACTGGCCCTGCAGAAGTCTCTGCTCATGGTCTTTGACAAGGAGTCCTGCCATGACTCTGGACTCCTGGATGCCCCAGCACTGCACCCAAAAGTGCACACCCTCTCCCATTCCAGACATAGTGCAAGGGGAAGCTACAACCAGTTATGAGATGCATTCCTGCCTGTTGGGTTTAAATAGAGCCGATTTCCTGCACTTTTTGTCTTGATTAGACAGTCTTGAAAAGGCTAAACTATGAGCAAACCTACTTACCTAAGGTTGGCATTGTTTAAAGGGGTATGCCAATGGGCAAATTGAGTTACCTGGCCTATATATCGCTTACACCTATTAAGCTGGTCTGTGCAATGCTTAGCATTTTTTAATATTTAATTTGCATTATATTTGCTTTTTGGCATTGATTTATTATTCATTACATGTTATATATATGTCTGGTATCTATGATTCATGTGTACATACATTGTATAGGGTCCTTGTGTTTATTAGGGGACTTCAACACTTTATTACAATTACACCTCACATCTGGGCTTACTGCAGTACTCCAGTTCACATATTTATGTTATGTAGTAGGTTATAGAACATAAGACTGTATATAGATTTCTTTCACATGTTCAGTTTGATTTTCCTGTAGTGAGAATTTGTTTGGTGATACCTCAGTCTTATGTACTGCTGTGATGGCTTAGTGGTTAACTACTGTGACTATAGTGTACAGGGTCCAGGGTCCTGGGTTCAAGACCTGCAAAGGCTGTTTATTTTATTTCTGTCCAGAACAGTGGCTGTTGCTTACAGAGTGATTAAGGCACTTTTAAGCACTTGTAAGCAGGATTGCGCGTGTTTGTGCGAGCGTAAGCAATGTTAACCTCTGGTTAAATATGCTTACAGAGAGTTAGCTTCAATATTGCTTAACCTGTGTGCGCATTGCTTACCCCAGCACAAATGGGCATAAATCCACTTACTAATGCTTACATATGCTTACTCCCACTTACTACTGCTTAATAGTGTTTGCACTTGTTTAATAGTGCTTACTCCCGCTTATCACTGCACTAATTTAGACAGCAATGTCTAATGCTTCTTGGGAAGGTGGGGGATTTGGAAGCTGCATGGAGTTATCATTCATTACACATTTTACCTTCCATTTGTATCCCTGATTCCTGTGTACATATACTGTATGGGGCACATGTGATTATCTGTGGACTTTCCAACATTATGACACTGACACCTCACATCTGCATTTAATACAGTACTCTGGTTCACAAATATATGTTATTTAGTAGGTTATGCAACTAAAAATATTGGTCATAAAGTGATTTGTCATGGAAAATGGAATGTGCTGCAGTGGGACTCGAACCAGGAATGACTGCTCATAAGGCAAATGCTCTGCCCACTACACTATTGCTGTACTGCTGCATTTGCATATATTTTGCTTTTTATCCTCTTCTGCAATTTAAGCTGCATTAACCATAGCTAAGCGATGGGCAAACCCGCACACCTACGGTCAAATTTCATCTGTTTCATAAAAAAAAAAAATCTTTATATTTGTTGTTTTAACTATTGCTCTTGTACACGTGGGCGGATATTGCCGGGGGGTATGCATACACCTATGAGCGGTCTCTCTCATTCTTTTAGGACTTGTCTGCTGTTCTTCATTGCAGGGGCATGTATATTCTGAGAGCTCTGCTCTCAGATATGCCCCCTGTACTCTTACACGTTGCATGTAAGATTAAGAGCATAGGCAGCACACCTTCATTAATATGCATGGTGTGCTGCCATCCTTCTCCTAAATGTCCACTTCCGTCCTGCACAGGAGGATATTGAATCCAGAGGATTGTCTTTCTAGCAACTCAGCGCTGCCACCTCTACCTGCACAGCCAAGTACAGGTCTTTTGGGGTGGTGCCCAAGCAAGATTAAATTGTAAGAGGTGTAGGGGGCACAGGAGTGTCTCGGGCATCCATTAGATGTACCCACGTATAACCAAGAACCTCACATGAAAGGCACGAAACACCAAAGAAACACAGTCCCACAGTGCCAGTTAATCCAGGGCTTAATCCAGGGAATTACTGTTCATGATTTTTTGTTTTTATGCTTCAATAAACTGTTTTTTTGTCATTTGGAATGTACATTATTTGGTATCTTGACTATCCTCTGAAAAGGGGATTTTACACAGGAGGGACAGCCTTTATTGGAACCAGCACTGTGGGACTATGTACCCACATATGCATTGTTGAATTCCCTTAAAGAGAAATAAATAAATAAAAAATATAAATAAAAATATTTTTTAAAATGTATATATTATTTATTCTATGTTGGCAAAGTGCACCCTGGACCAGTGGCTGCTAGTGACCAATTAAATCTCACTATCAATACCTTTAGTGCAGGTTAAGCCTGCATGGTCATTCAAAACTACCAGCCTCCAGTTGCTCTGACATAGAATCTTTTCTTGATAGATGAAACAGAAAATATTTCAAAATCACTGAATGTCAGCTGTTTTGTATAAGTTAGCCAAATTGCCTGTAGTGCTGTATTACCATATGTCTCAAAAAATCCCTATCATTCTGGATTACTCAGTTTTGTCCTTAGTCCTGCTATATTCCAGGATACATTTATTATGCTGCCATCCATTCTTGCATTCCTTTCTGTTAGTCACCAACTTTCATATTACCTTTCCTCACTATGCTCTAGTCCATCCAGTAAGTGTTTATCAAGTACTGACAATAACTTTTGAAACTTGGAAACCATTTCAAAAGTATTAAACTATCTACCTTCTCATGCCTTGTCAACTTACCTTATTAAAATAATCTCAAATTTGTTTTTGTGATTATTTCCAAAAGATTAGTGTTATTTTAATTTTTATTGTGGATTCATATACAGCACCATTTACCCCCGAATCAAATACATTTTGTGAGAGATGTAGTTACACTGTGAAATTATAGGCAAGACTCTCACATAAGGACAAACTGAAAGCCAAACAGGTTTCCAGCACACACACACACACACACACACACACACACACACACACACACACACACACACACACACACACACACACACACACACACACACACACACACTAAATAAGGACATGACACATAAACCACATATGCGGAGTTGCTCACTAATAACTTACTAAAAGATCAGAGACCTCCCAAATGGAAACCACTTTCGCATATAACAATGCAAAAAATAACCACAGAACATAACACACACACCAGTGTCTCAACAAATACGAACATAAGGCATAACACCACATAACCTAATGTGTTGGTCATAGTTGACTCCATTGTGATAAACACAGATGTTTCCCTAACCAGGATGGATAAGGAGCAGGCTACAGTTAGCTGTCTGTCAGGTGCCATGATTTGTCAAGTCACAAAAGCACTCATCACTGAACCACAAATGCCAGTATGACATAGTCCATGAGGGGATGAATGACTTGAGACATGCCTCACTGGACTATATGAAGAGAGATATGACTGAGCTCTCAAATTATGTGTCACAGGCAGGTGTAGGCCAAGCCTTAAACAGCATGCTACCTTCTCCAAGGATGATGCCATAATACAAACAAAAAATGATTAACTTTAACAACTGGTTTAACTTATGGTGTCTGTCCAAGGGGATCCAATATCTGTCAGCTTGGGAAGACATGGTTGACAGACCATGCAGCTTTGCCAGAAATGTTCTGCACCTATCTCATCAAGACTTTTGGATATTGGCAAAGGCATTAGCCACCCCTATTGTGTTTATTTTTAGGCAGTGCCAGAGTAACCAATCTCTCAACATAACAAAATCCTCTCTAGATAATCAGAAGGTACTGCTGCTTAATATTAGAAGTGCAAACAAGAAACTGCACTCCCTGGCTCAGTCCTCACTTTAGATGATGCTGACGTCTGTGCAGTCATTGAGACATGGTTTAAAGGTGTGGAAAATACCCCAGTCATGCAGGGCTACAACGCCTTCCATATTTTCAGACAACAAACTAAGTGTGAAAGAGCCAAAGGAGGAGGAGGTATTTCCATCTTTATTAAGGATAACTTGTGAGAAAAAGATTGGCAAGACAAGGCTGTAAAATATACTGTTTTAATAAAAACAACAACAAATACAAACTCCAAATAATGGTAAGCGCTTTCGGGTTCTCCAACCCTTCATCAGACAAATGAAACTACACAGGTCTTTGCTTTTAAATATACTTGCAACCAATCAGAGTTCAATAATACTAATACTTTACCCGCCTATTTTGTAAGGCAGGTTTTAAAGGCACAATCTCATTTATACCTGGATACCTGTGTGATGCTATTGTTATAATCCATTTAGATTCAAGTGTCTCCGTAAGCAATTTTATATCCCCCCCTCTTACTCCTAAATTCACATTTGTGATAACTTTAAATAAAAATGTATGTGTGGAGTTATTCATCAAATGCCTGTAAAGTGCGTTGTGCTGATCTTTATTTCTAATGCTGGATAAGTGCTGGATAAGTGCTGCAAAACCCTGACCTTTAACATATTGTTTGTCATCCCTACGTAGTATGCTGGACACTGTGTGCATTCGGCCAAATAAACCACATTAGATGTTCTACATGTGGCTCTAGCCTTAAACTGAAATAGCTGTCCAGTTATCGGGTGTTTGAAAGTGTTAGACCCATTGATACTACTGCAAGCCTTGCACATACCACAGGGTACCGTCCCTACTTTAGTAATTAACGATTTCCGATCAGAGGCGGATCTTTCTTTGCACAGTAAATCCTTTAGATTTTTGTTACGTCTATATCCAAAGTTTGGTGTCTGACTGATCACATTATCCAACTTGGGGTCACTTCTTAGTATGTTCCAATTTTTTCTGACTATGCTCTGTATATCTTTGATGTCACTACTATAGGTAAAATAAAGCCTAACTTTGTCTGACCTTTTATTTTTCTGGTGTGCTACACCTTCTATTTGACTTTGTCTCAACCATGGTTTATATCCACTGCTTCGTTTTCTGAACTAGAGTGCACTACTTCGTTAACCATATTCTCATTATAGCCTCTCTGGCCAAAACATGCTCTCAGTTCTCCCAATTCTTTATCATATTCCTCATCTTCTAGACATAGTCTAGAAGTTCTACACACTTGACTTTTAACTATATTTGGGAACATATAGCGAGGGTGCATACTATCATAGGATAATAAGTGGTTCTTCCAACAGTCTTTTTTGTGTATTGTCGAAGTGTACCTTTCCAAAGTATGTTTTATCCTAACATCCAAATAATCTATTTGTTCCCTGGAATAATTTAGAGTAAATTTGAAAAAGGATGTAGTGGAGTGAAGGTAATCCAAGAATCTAAATAGTTGGTCTAAGGTATCCTGCCAAAAAATAAAAATGTCATCTACAAAACGCACATAGGCTCCTATGTGCTTCATCCACTTTTCGTTGTTAAAGATGTTGGTCTTCTCCCAGAAAAAAAGAACCAGATTTGCATATGTGTTGGCACAGGGGGTGCCCATGGCTACCCCCTGTGCTTGCCTATATGCTTGTGGACCCCCTATGAAAATGTTGTTTTCTAAAACTACATCCAGCAAACTGTGGATCAGCTTGATTCTGTTGTCAGTCTCTCCCATTTCCTTTAGTATATAATCTATCGCTTGTGTGCCATAATTATTGCTAATGACCGTAAAAAGATTTTGCACATCTAATGTGACCAAAATACTATTGTTGTGTGTTTGATTAAGTTGAAAATCTCTCACAACCTGTAAAAAACCTTTCGAATCTTTCAATATGGTGGGCACCCTTTCCACAAAAGGTTTCAAGTTGCATTCTAACCAAATAGACACATTTTCAGTGACCCACCCTCATCCCGAAACAATTGGCCTAAAGGGTGGGTCACTGAGTGATTTATGAATCTTGGGTAGGGCTTTAAAGACAGGTGTGGTTGGCTTAGCTACCATCAGGAAGTTTAACAAATCTTCATCTATCATCATTTCAAAATGGAGACGTTTCAACACTTTATGTACACCTTCAATCACCCTAACAATTATGGTAGGGTTTATTGGAATATAAGTACTATTATCTGCCAATAACTCCTGCAATTTTTTATTATACAATACTGTATCAAGTACAACAATGGCTCCCCCTTTATCCGCTCCTTTTATGACTATATCTTTATTGTTGGATAAGTTTCCTAAAGCTGTCTGTTGTGCTAGTGTTAAATTAAAAAACTTGCTGTGAACACCTTCATCAAAATGACATCTTAAGTCACGTTCACAACTGTTAATGAACATGTTCATGGCTGGTGTAAATGGGGGTATGTAAGTACTAGGTTGTCTCAAAGCTGTGGCTGTAGTATTGTCCATAGACGCGCTATTTAAACCATTATTAAACATACATTTAAGCGCCAAGTTCCTACAAAAAAGCGCTATATCCAACACTACATCATTATAAACACTGACCCTCCCTGGTACAAAGGTCAAGCCTTTGTTCAAAAAAGTTAGTTCGTCCTCTGTTAAAATGTAAGAAGATAAATTATACACCATACCACAATGGTTATAGTCAGTCATTCCAAAGTCCGTCACCTTTTGTTGGGGTCTCTCCCCTCACTGAGTGATCTCTTCCAGGGTCCGCGTTTTTTTACCGGAGCTGGTAAACTCTCGAAAAAACGTTGTCGAGCTTGCTCCTGCTTCGGGCGTGCTCCCTGATCCTTGTACTCCCCAGTCAAAGTTCTTGTGTGCTGGCTCTCTGTACTCGCTGAAGAAACTGGATCTGCTACTTGCATAAACCCTGATGTCTGACCCGTGATGGTAGACTCAACGATAAGCGGCTCCTGTTGTACATCCACCCTTCCTATCTGGGTTGGCGCCGCAGTGGTTACTGATTCTTTTGGAGTCATTTCTGTGTCTCCTATCTTAGCTGGTTCTTTTCGTGACTCTCTTGAGCTGCTCCATGTTCAGTTAACTATAGGCAAAGTTTCCTACCACATCACAGCTAGCTACAGGTCCCCCGCTATGAAACAGTAAAAGCATACTGCATACCTGGACTTATTGGAATCACTTCCCATACATCTCAACACCTTACTCATGGGTGATTTTAATTATCCTACCATCAGTTGAGAAACATACATGGCCACAAACATGTTGACTCAGAGGTTCTGTTTTTGGACTTTGTCAATACATATGCTCTAGAACAGCTAGTCAGTACACTCACAAGATGCTCAAATGTCATGGATATAGTAGTCACTAACAGGGGAGAGCATTGCACCCCACTGTGTGATGTCCTCCTGTTCGCAAACTCTGACCATAAATCAATCTCGTTCGATGCAATTATAAGACCAGATACCCCATCAAGCTCAAAAATGCTTAAAAATTTTTCAAATACAAATTACCTTCTATTAAGTGATGGTATAAGAAGTTTCTAAGCCCCGTCAAACACAGATAACAAGGGCTGCTATGCAGAGGTGTACACCAATGCCCTGTATTACCACTTAAGCAGCTGTATAGAATCAGCTGTACCTGACTGGATTAAAACTAGGTCTTGATGAAAAAACAAGCCACCCTGGTGGACCCCTAGTATAAACAGGCTATACAACAACAGAAAGAAACTAATTTACAAAAACAAGAGGGAACTGGCTCAGCAGAGAAGAAATCCCTCTTTAGTTTAAACAAATAAATTAGAGATTTTGTCAAGTCATCTGAAGCTAATTACAAAGCAAAAATAGCCTCCAGGCTAAGGATAATCACAAGGCATTCTTTAACTACATCTAAAATCTAAAATGTAATACCCAGCTATGTGCTGAACTGGTTGTGGATGCATCATCCATACTCAACCAGAGGTAACAACCAACCTGCTAGTAACAGATTTGGAGCAAACTTCACCCACTGTCCCCTTCAGTCATCCCCCAAAGTATACCTGCAACCATTCCTCAGCCTATTATCTCAAGAGAGCAGGTCATCTCAGAGCACTCCAAGTCCAAAAACATGGCATCAATGGGACTAAACAACACCCCAGGTTGCCTTTTATTCAACTTAAAACATGAACTAGCAGACCCACTTGGATCTCTGTTTAATCACAGCCTGCAAACAGGCTATATACTGGCAGAATGGAGGACAGCAACAGTAATCCCTCTGCACAAACGGGGACCATCACCAAACCCTGGGAATTATATGTCCATAAGCTTGAGTAGCCTCATCTGCAGGGCCATGGAAAGAATCATAATAGACCTTATGGGGACCTTATGGGTCCGAATGGAGAGTGATAAGTCAGCAAGCAAAGGAGAGCAGTATTGCTGAAATTGAATTCATCCACAAGTCTTAGTGAGTACCTTCATGAGATGAACCCTGTTTTTCACAAAATCTCAGCAAGATGACACTGATATATAGACTGTATTTTATATAGCATATATCATGGACAGAAGTAGGTTAAAAATTAAAAAAAAAAGATAGCTGGGTGCACAAGACTCAGGATAAAAAAGTGCCCAATTCTGCTAGGTGCACTGGTGCCAGGACTGGAAAAAATTACAGTGTAGAATCCTCAAGATATGGAAACATTCCTACAATGAGGCCAGGCCCAGGGGGAGGATGGGGCACCCTGTTGTAGAAGGAAGTAGCAGTCCACAAAAATCACAAAAAACTGATCATCCAAAGAGGAGCCATAAAGATGATAGAGTGGAATATTGAGGATAAGAAAGACATTATGTATTGTTACTATTATGCAAAAAGTCCTGAATTTCCAGACACAAGATATACAAAAACATTGAGAGAAATTAGAGGAAAGAAAAATACTTACAATAGAAACTGTCAGAAGCTTCAAATAAAAATGTATGTTCCTTAATACAACAGATTTGTGAAAAACACTACATAGACCAAGAAACTTTGATCTGTTTGGAAAAAGAAGCATCTGAGGAAGTGCAAAAATATAAACAACAAAACCTAGAGATTTTTGAAAAGTATAAAAAAGAAATATGGACATGGGAAAGAAAGAGAGATTTTATATGGTGCAATATTTATGCAAAGTCGAAAGACAAATTAATCAAAACAAAAAAGGCAGCCCCAAAGATATTCGAAGAGAAATACAGGCAAAGGCATCCAGACAGGGAAGATTTCACAATGAAAAAATAATATCACAAAAAGGGAATGTAGAAAAAAGATTAGTAATGTAGAAGTAAAAAATAGAAGTTAAAGTTATGGAATGCCCGCAAAGTGAAGGATTTGGCGTAGAACGTCTAACACAGATTACATTACAGCTTGATAGAATGAGTTCCCCTAAGTAAGGAGAAACAGGAAGATCAGAAGACATCTGAAGAAGAAATATGGACATGGGAAAGAAAAAGAGATTTAATGTGGTGTAATATTTATGCAAAGGAGAAAGCAAAACTATTCAATACAAAAAGAGCAGCACCAAAGATATTTGAAGAGAAATACAGGCAAAGGAATCCGAACATGGAAAACTTTACAATGCAAAAAATAAGAAGACAGAGGAAAACTAGAAAAGAAGATTAGTAATGGAGAAGTTAAAATAAATAGAAACTGAGGTCATGGCATACCAGTGACGTGAAGGATTCAGTGTAGAAAATCTAACAGAGAAAGCACCACAGCAGGATAGAGCAATAGACATCCAAATTAAGGAGAAATCAGTGGAACGGTAAGCAACTAGTCAGTTGCCATATGAAGATACTTTGGAGCCTTCCCCAGAAAACCAGTATAAACGTTAACTTGAAGCTGGGCAGCAAGGGAAGGAGCAGGCAACTGTAGCAACTCTGACGCAGTCAATGTTGAGGAATGATAGGCCAGTGAGTTCCCATATGACAGAGCAACAAATGACACAGGATGAAATTAAAGAGAATTTGCAACAAGAAGATGCTGTAGAACTTTCTGTAGAATGCCCACAGGAAATGAAGAACACAAAATGTGCCTTCAGTTTAGAAGAAAATGAGTTAAGAGAAGAGTTGCTTGATTTAATAGAGATATAGACATATTAAGATCAAGGAAATGGATAGACTGCAGAAGGTCAATAAAACCCCAAAAGTTAGAAGATTGATAAAACAAATGAACACAGTAATTAGGACGGTCCATAGAGATCCATGCGATATAACAGAAGCAAACAGGATATATTACTGTGCAGCTAAATTAATAACAGATAAAATTCTACCACAAGAACACAGGATAGTAAAGGAAAGGAAGGGGAGAAATCGAATGCCATCATGGAAGTATCGAATAGAGAAAGCTATAAAGCAACTAAGAGAAGAAGTGTCACTGTTAGAAGGGGCAGATCAACAAAAATACTCAGAGACAAACATGATAAAAGTAATGTGCAGTATTATAATGGATCATGATTTATCGTGCACTATCGCAAACTAAAAATATCAGCACAGGCAGAAAAACATAGAAGATACACAGATAAATATAAAGGAAAAGTACAAAATAAGCAATTTATTGATGACCCAAACAAGTTGTATAGAGAATTGGGAAACAAGCTAAAAGGAATTGAAAGACTACCAAAAAAGAAGAAATAGATGCATTTTGGAGTAGTATTTATGAAGATCCTATGGAATATAACAAAGATGCTAAATGGATAGAAGAAGTAAAAGAAACAATAAGATGTTCAAAGGTACGGGATATGAAATGGGATGAAGTAACAGCCAGAGAGATTGAAACAAAGTTAAGAAAAGCCTGTAATTGGAAAACTCAAGGCCCAGATGCAGTACCTAACTTCTGGTTAAAAGTATTAACATCTGTGCACGAAGCTTTAGCCATGAGTAAGAGCTATTTATACTTGCACCCTGAACAGACACCAACCTGTCTGACAACAGGAAAAACAATGCTCCTGCTTAAGAGTGAACCTGCAAGCTACCCAAAAAATTATAGACCAATAACTTGCCTTCCAACGACGTATAAATTATACACTGGAATTGATGCTGACAGAGTTTACAGTAATTTAGAAGAAAACTAAATTATGGCAAAAGAACAAAAGGGCAATAAAAGGATCATTAGTCATAGTGGAGAACTTTAAAAAGGGGAAGAATCTAAGTATGGCATGGATTTACTTCAAAAAACATTTGTCAGTATCTGACATTCATGCATAAAAGAGTGCTTAAACATGTATAAGATACACCCTTCACTGATAAATTAGATCACAGTGACAATGAAAGAGTGGCAAACCACTTTGCAGTTAAGCCATGATAAAGTCCAAATTATTATTTCAGGGATAAAAACCCAAAAGGCGATATTCTAGGGTGACTCTCTGTCACCATTGCTCTTTTGCCTTGCCCTTAACCCATTAAGCTGTCTCCTTAACAGATTAGGTCATGGCTATAATTTGTCTCCCAACTATAAGGACTTCTTATTTTCTCTTTGTTGATGATTTAAAACTGTATAGCTCATCACATCAGGAACTGAAAGCACAACTGAAAGTAGTCAAAACTTTTTCAGATGATATAAGAATGTAATTTGGTCTTGATAAATATGCAAAAGCAATATTTAAAGCAGGAAAGCTGCAGTACCAAAAAAAAAAAAAAACATCAGTTGGGGACAAGAATGTGATATAAAAGAATTTGAGCAAAAGGGAATATATAAATATTTGGGAACTGATGAAGGATCAACAATAAAACATGAACAAATGTGAATAAAACTTAATAAAGAATATTTTAGAAGACTGAAATTAATCCTGAAAACAGCATTGCCATCTAGGAACAAACTTCAAGCTATAAACCAGTTTGCTCTTCCTGTCCTAACTTACAGCTTTGGAATGTTTGACTGGCCCCAAAAGGTGCTGGATAGATTAGACAGGAAAACAAGAAGGATGCCTCATGCTCATCAAATGATTTCTAAAAATCAGTGCATACCAAGATTATATATTCCCCATTCCAAAGGAGGTATGAGCCTACCTGAAATTGATTACATGTATAGATCTGCAATTGTAGCACTGCATACATATATGCTGACCTCACAAGACCTGAATATAGTGAAAATTTTGAAACATGAGGAGAATAAATCTAAGATGACTTCCCTTCTTAGTCTAGCAGAAGCATATCAGCATCAAACGGGAATGGAAACCAAACCAGAAGTAGATAACAATCAGGCAGCAACTGAATCTGCCAAAAACAAAATAAAGAATATAAGGTGAAGGATCAGATGAGAAGGGAAGAAATGTGAAAAATGCATAAATTTAGTTGCAAGTATAGAAAACACCTGGAAGAACCTCATGTTGATCAGGATCAAATGCAGGAATGTTAAGGAGAGGCAAATTTAAACCAAAAGATGAAAGGTTAATATTGGCGACCCAGTATAGCAGGGTACGTACATGTTGGTTTACAAAGTCCAGGTATTGACTACAACTCCTAGCTGAGATATATAAGTATCCTGTTTTTTTCGATTATTTATACTGATTATTGTTTCTAGCAATTTATATATAGCACTTTTTATTGCCTGCTGCATAGTTTTTGAGTGTATTTTATTGCTATTAACTAATCTGCATGGGTAACTGATTTGTTTGCAGTTAAAAGCATTCTGTAGAGTCTCATTGCTCCTTTATCTGTTTAAAAACTTTCATTTTGTGGCTCACTGCTGTCAAAGACTTCTGTAGTGTTTACTGTCTAGAAGAGTGTAGGCTAATAGCTTTAGTACTGGTCCCCACCCTCCTTCCCTGTTAGTGTCTTGTTGTTATACTTGGTGGCTTTGCAGTTGCCCGCCCCTACTGTAAATCTGATCTGGGACACTCCTCCCAGTCTAGTGTCATTAGCTCATTCTACCTAATACAGAGAGAACATTTGATAAGGCCTTCTGTTTCTCCTTTTTTCCCTTTCAAAAAAAAACAAACAAAAAAAAAAAAACATTTGCCTGAATCTCCTTGTGTTCTGACTGTGCTTCTCAAACATTTTGGAAATATAGAGTATATTTTAGAGCATTTATTATAACTGTAATTGCCTTAATATTGTTACAACTCAAGTGCTCTAGGTTGCACTGCATCTGAAGTGTTTCTGTGTTTTAGCTGCTTTTCTGTATATATAGACTTCTCTGTATATGTAGACTAGCTACTTATTCTGTTGTGTTACTGCCTCTTAAATAATTTTTCAGTTGTGCACTTGCCTTGCTTCATTTAAAAAGTTTTAAATTGCTAATTTTGTAGAGTTTTAATTGCATTTACTGTTTAGGGCTGCACACTCAAATGTGTTAGCCTTTTCTGTGTTTATTTACTGTATTATTGCATTGGTTTAGCCTGTTTCAACAACAAAAAAAATATACTATCTTGTTTGCTCGTTTCCCACCTTTTCTAGCCAGTCCATATCCCGGGCTTTGCTTGTCTCAGGACTTTATTTTTTGTGCTCAGAGCTATCCAGACCTTGCTGCGGTAGAGGGAAGTCCTACTGCTTACCAGTGGGACTGGTGAGCATTGTACTGCCTATCTAACGCTAGAGGACTGGTTTCCAGATCTGAAATTGTAATTTTATTAGTCTTTTTGGGCTGATTTCTATACCTTTCAACTTTCTGCCTTAAAAACAAGTGTGTTTGCACATTCTTCACATCGTGCAGCACTGCGAGGATACAGTTAAACTATTCCAGGTGCCAGAAAGTCTTCTCTTCAATGTTCCCTTAGAACTAGCTGGTTTCTCAGTAGTAGCACTAAAATCTGAACCCCTGTGTCTAGCACTTGCTCTAGAACATGCTGGAAAGCACCAGGAAGCCTGAAACTGATACAAGCACTCAGCTCTCCTTGTCAATAAGGAGAACTTAATAATAGGCACTAAACAGCCTTTAATTGCAAAGTACCTTGCAAAGGTAAGGGAAAACAGCTCTTAAACTTTACAAAAAAGCACCTAAACAGGCATGTCCAAGGGTAAGCTTCCGGTAATTTCTCCTGTCCACCTGTTGAATCTGGGCATACTGCGGCAATGCGGCAACTGCCTCATGTGCACAGACAATCCTCTCCTCCTACCACCCAACACTACAATCTGCGAGAGATGCACTTACATAGCCAAATGGGAAGCAAAGCTCTCTCCGGCCAAGATTGTGCTAGACAGACAAGAGGAGAAGGTTAACACCTGCATTACATCTCAAACAACTCATAGCCCTTCAAAACCCACACTATCAACACCCACACATAGCAACACTAAACCCACATATGTGGAGGCCCTTAACATTAACCTGCCCAAGCAACAATTTATTTTTATTTATTTTATTTATTTATCATTTGTTGACCGGGAAAGTCTGACTAGGTTCCACAGAGCCTGTTTTCAGCGGAGGCCCGGGGAGAAATGCTCCAGATGCATGTCTTTGGAAACAAGGACCTCCGAAGCCGAAACGCAAACAAACACCAGTCACAACCAAAGTGACACATAGCTCACAACACCAGTGTGGCAGCCAACAACAGCCCCTAAGGCAAGACAATGTACCCAACACTTTAGTCATAGGTGACTCTATAGTCAGGCACACTGATGTCCCACTCACCAGGCTGAACAAGAAGAAAATTACAGTCAGCTGCCTGTCGGGTGCCAGGATCCACCACATAACACATGCACTCAAGTCACTCCACAACAAGTACAAATACGACTGTCATTGTCCATGCTGCAGTGAATGACTTGAGACGTACCTCCCTGGACTACATGAAAAGAGACATGGAAGAGTTCTTGGATCATGTGACCCAGGCAGGTATGACCCTAGCCTTGAGTAGCATCCTGCCTTCACCCAGAATGATACCACAGTATAAGGACAAAATGACTGACTTCAACAATTGGCTAAGCTTCTGGTGTCATTAAAAGGGGATCCAGTATTTGTCTGCCTGGGATGACATGATAGACAAACCACTTTGCTTTGCCAGAGATGGTCTGCACCTGTCACCCCTGGGATTCAGGTTACTGGCTAAAGCTCTTGCCACCCTTATAGTGCCTTTTTTAGGCAAGGTTCAAAGGATAAAACCACCACCGTAACAGATACAAGCATGCAAAATCTGAAGGTAATGCTACTCAATGCTAGAAGTCTAAACCTCAAAATGCACTCTCTCGAGGCACTCCTAAAAATGGAGAACATCGATATCTGTGCAGTAACTGAGACCTGGTTCAAGGCTCCAGAGAGCACCCCTGCAATACCAGGCTACAATTCTTACCACACTTTTCGGCCACAAACCCAAGACCGAAACACTAAAGGTGGAGGAGTGTCCATATTCACCAAGGATATTCACACCTCCAGGCTAGTTGCCCAACACAATGCATCTGAAATTCTCCAGGTGCAACTAACACTAGGTAAGACTGCAATCCAAATTGTAGCTTGCTACAGATCCCCCACCATGCCCCAAGATTCTCACTAGACCTTTCTAAACATACTGGAAAATATTAAGATACAACCAAACACCCTAATACTGAGTGATTTCAACTACCCTGCCATTAATTGGGAAAACTACTCGGGTACCAACTCCTTTTCCCAACGGTTCTTGGAATTCATAAATTCCAACGCCCTGCATCAACTAATCCATTGTCCCACCAGGGGCTCCAATATCCTAGACCTGGTCATTACCAACATGGGAGATACATGCTCCACACCAGTGCTCACCCCTCATTGGTCAGGTCTGACCATAAGCAAATCACCCTTGACATCCACATCCCAACCCCACCCCCCAGTAAGGAAACCTCCTTAAAAAACTTCTCCAAAGCCAACTGCATGCTACTGAAGTCAGAAGTGACAAACTTTACAACACCCACGCAGACGGGATCTGGAAGTTCGACTGCAGAATCCTACACTAAGGCACTGTACGAGCACATCCACTCGTGCATGAATTGTGCCATCCCAAATAGAACCAATATGCTGTTCTCCAAAAAAAGGAAGCCAATCTGGTGGTCCCCTGCTATAAACAAACTATACAACAGACAGAAGAAACTGTTGCAGAAAAGAGGAAAATCTCAGGATGCAAAAAACTCCCTCACCAGCCTCAGTAAGAAGCTGAGATCCCTCATAAAATCCTCAAAAGCTAGTTACGAAAATAAAATTTCCAAAGATTCCAAAGACAACCAAAGGCATTCTATAGTTATGTCAAGAATCTAAATGGCAATGCTCAGATCTGCTCTGAGCTACAACAGAATGGCATTAAATATACTGATCCCAAGGATATTGCCAATATCCTGGTAGATCGATTTAGTGCCGACTTCACCCCCCTCTCACCCCCTAAAGGGCCCATCTTAATACCAAAAGATTGCCAAATTCCGATAATCACAGCCACACAGGTAGAAACCGCACTCTCCAAAGCTGAGAATACAGCATCCATGGGACCAGATGACATCCCAGGCTGTGTACTACATGAACTACAAAATTAATTGGCACCTCACCTAAGTGTCATGTTTAATCATAGTCTCACCTCAGGCTTCATGCCCACTGAGTGGCGCACAGCTACAGTTATCCCACTCCACAAGGGAGGATCCACCTTGGATCCCGGGAACTACCGTCCCATCAGTCTGACAAGCCTGATCTGCAAGGGCATGGAACTTATAAACAAAGACACTGGCAACCTTCAAACACTAGACCCCACCCAGTTTGGGTTTGTGAAGGGCCGATCTTGTCTTCTGAACCTAATTGACTTCTTCGAATCAGTCTCCAGAGCTGTGGACAAGGGAAAGGTGGTCCACACAGCCTATCTGGACTTTGCCAAGGCCTTTTACACCATCCCCCACTCTGGAATCATAGATAAACTTACTAAGCTGGGCATAAATCCCTACGTCACTCGATGGGTTGCCAACTGGCTTACTGACAGAACCCAGACTGCAAAAGTAGCTGACTCCAAATCCAGCTCCAGACAAGTGACAAGTGGAGTACCTCAGGGTTCAGTCCTGGGACCACTCTTGTTTGGCATCTACTTCTCTGAAGTACAGGCCAACACTAAGGGACTCTGGCTAACAAAGTTTGCAGATGACTGCAAACTGGGAGCCATTATTGAATACCCAAATGATGTGGATATTTTACAAAAGGGCCTTACAGAAACAGATGCCTGGTGCCAGAGCCATGGGCTCAAGCTTAATGCCAAGAAATGTATAGTTATCCCCTTTGGAAAAAACATGTACCCATGAATTACCACATAGGTGGCAGGACACTAAACATCGAAAATGTAATGAGAGACTTAGGGACACAGGTGGACAGTGGCCTCACTTTCGATAACCACATTGCCACAACAGTCAGGAAATCCTACTATGTGGCACACCTCATCACTAAGGGCTTTTCATCCAGAAAAAAGGAGGTCATTGTCCCACTGTACTCATCCCTCATTAGACCCATTATAGAGTATAATGCCCAGTTTGGTATGTACCTCACAAGACATCTGCAACAGCTGGAAAGGCCACAGAAATACCTCACTAAAAGAATCACAGGCCTAAAGCAGATGCCATATGCTGACCGTCTAAAAAAACTCCAGTTATACTCTGTGGCATATCGTCTATTCAGAGGCAATCTCTGCTTAACATACAAGGCCATGTCAAACCCTGAGCTGTTGGGCATGCTCCACTTAAAGAAATCCCAATCCCTCAGAGTCACACGCTCCAGGGATCTAAACCTTGTCATCACAATGAACAAAACATGCTGGAGGGATAGGTTCCTGACCCAGAGACTTCCCATACTCTGGAATAGACTGCCCATACACCTCAAGCAGAGTGCCTCATTGGCCCTCTTCAAAAGGAACCTTGGTGATTGGATGGGAGATAGGAAATTCACCCCGGGGATCATGTCAGTCACCCTGCAAGACAGGGGTCCAGAGAAATAAATACTGTGGGAAGAAATATCTAGGGAATTGTTATGGCTAGGCTTGCATAGGCCCTAGGGCCGATAGCCTAGTACCAACCTATGAACCTATGAACATGTGGGAGAAACAGACAAATGTAGGTTTTGTAAAACAGAATTGGAAACAGTCGCACACCTTGTTGCTGGTTGTGATATACTAATGGCAGAAGGACTATATACTGAAAGGCATAATAATGTGGCAAGACTGTTGCACCCGGGATTGTGCAAACATTATAATATTGAAGTAGCTGAAAAAACTGGAAACATGAGCGACAAAGCATCATAGAAAATGATGAAGTCTACATCACATGGTATCACCCATTACCAACAATTCAAAAGACAGATGCGGGGAAACCAGATATAGACGTCCATGAAAAGAAGGCAAAAGTAGCATTGATCATTGAAATCACTACACCCAGTGGCTACAATGTCTTGTGTACAGAGAGACACAAAGTCATAAAATATCAGGATTTGCAGGCAGAAATGAGAGCAATGTGGAAGAAAGATACCCAGACAGTTCCAATAGTAGTAGGAGCAATGGGTCTTATAAAAAATAATCTACAATCATATTTAGATATGTTACCAATACATGTAACTGTATGCGAATTGCAGAAGATGCAATTACTGGGCACATTGCAGGTGCTGTGAAGAGCACTTCTGGCTGATATCAAAGATTGAAACACTACTAATTTCATACACTTTAATCATACTTTGACTTAGGAATGGGGTTCATTCCCGTCATGGTATTAGAAACCCAAAAGATTTGGAGAAATTAAAGAGAGAGAGAGAGAGAGAGACTTATTAACAAGGACATAGGTAATCTCCATACTCTGGACCCGACCCAGTTTGGATTTGTTAAAGGTAGATCATGCCTATTAAACATGGTTAACTTCTTCAAGAAAGTCACAAAGGCTCTGGACAAGGGAGAGACAGTGCATACCTCCTGTCTAGACCTAGTCAAGTCATTTGACACTATCCCCCAATCAGGTATTATACAGAAACTCTCCAAATGGGGAATTGACCCCTATGTTACCACCAGATGGGTAGCCAAATGGCTCACTGACAGGACACATACTGTTAAAGTGTGTCACTTTACTCTAGCAAAAGAACAGTCACCTATGGCGTACTTCAGGCTTCTGAGCTGGGCCCCCTACTGTTTGGAATTTTTTTGTCAGACATCTAGGCAAACTTGGATGGCCTGTGGTTGACCAAGTTCATTGATGATTGCAAATTGGGAGCAATAATTGAGTCCCCCAATGATGTTAGTATACTGCAGACATGGTTAACACAGCCATCAGTGGGATTATGATTGGTGCTAAAGTCACTGAATAAAGCTACATGGAAACAAGGTATCATTATTCCCTTTGGGAAAGCTGACGTTCCTCCTAATTACATTATAAACAGCACTCCCCTAAGTGTAGACCCAGTCGTATTTGATCTAGGTACTCAGGTTGATAGCAATCTGAACTTTGACCATCACGCATCCACAGTAGTAAGGAAATCCTTCTGTGTGGCACATTTTATAAGTAAAGGCATTGCATCTAGATCTAAGGATGTTATAATTCCATTATACATGGCCCTCATCAGACCAATAATTTAGTACAACGCTCCCATTCGCATATACCTCACTAGACACCTACAACAATTGGAGAGACCACAAAGGTTTCTCATCTAGAAATTACAGGGCACACAAAACAAGTCTTACATGAAAAGACTGAAAGCCCTGTCAATGTATTCTGTCTCCTAGAGGTTGCTAAGAGGTGACCTGTGCCTGGCTTATAGGGCAGTCTTTGACCCAGCCCTGATGGAAATGCTACACATTTGTAAACCAAACTGCACGAGGGTCCCTCGCTCCAGGAATCTTAACCTAGCCTTTGACATGAAGAGGTCATGCTGGTGAGATAGATGCATCTCCCAAAGACTGCCACTTCTCTGGAACAAGCTTCCAATTCATGTGAAACTAATCCCCTCCCTGACCTTTGTCAAATGTATACTGGATCAGTAGAAGGCTAATCACAAATTCATTTCTGGGGTGGAGCCTATATCCTTCTTGGATAGTGGAAGTTGATATTAACTACACTTACCTCTGCGAACCTCACTCATCTAACAACCGACAATTGGGCAACTCTTGATAAATATGGCTAGGTTTGTAAGGGCTCTAGGCCCATTAGCCTAGTAATGTTCTGTGAATCTATGAACTAGGTTGATTAAATATTGAACACATTTTAACTTCTCATAACTCATCTTTTGACTCTGCTCTTAATAACTGCTTGTTTCTTTCCTTATGTACACCGTCCAGCCTTCCTCCTTCCCCCTCTCTACCCAAACTTCATCTTCACACCTTTTCTCTCTCTGTTATAATCCAGCTATGCATTCTAGAAACATTTTGTATGTATACGTCAGCATTCATTCAATACTGTCATCTTTGTTGTTCTCAATTTAAATTAGATCCTTCATTTATGTTCTTAACAACTAAACTTATCAAATACTCAAAAAAAAATATTTCTTTCTAAGACATGTAGACTAAGTAAATACCTTTATTATCTTTCCTAAATTAATTCATTTGTAAATATGTTATTGTCTTCCTCCTTAGATATTTCCATGATCATAACCATGATGCTGTCCCTCCCTATATTGCAAACTAAACCATCCTGCATGGCAACATCTTTACACTTTTTTTCTTAGTCCATTTTTATATTATTTTATTTGCACTGTACTACAAGTCCTATGAAATGTCCCAGTGGCTTTTTACCTTGTATCGGAGTCTAATATTACACAGATCTAGATCTTGCGTACTTTGTTGCATGTCAAAATATCCTTCAAGCTCAAATTCCAATACATCATCCAATACAGCCACATTTCTTGCTATGAAGTACTGTTTATGATTTCATTGCCATATTTTAATCTTTGTAATCATATCCTCACCTGTCATGTTGATGGTTCTTCTGAATTGTGAAACAGTTATTACCCACTGGAGATTAGAACCTTGCACTAACAACATAGACATAATTTCATGACTGCAGTGAGACACAGAAGCTGTTACAGTGAATCTCTTAATTTTCTCTTATTTCATAATTGCTTGATGACATGTGTCAATGCTTAGCTCATTTGTACAACTGATGGCAGTATTATTACTACATGACAATGATTTTTTTTTTCATTTTTTGCTATTGGACGAGAACTGTAATTTCTCTGTGGTTGCATTTTGCTACTGGCATTTGTCTGTGCCAACTGTCACACAATATATGACTACAGAAAGCTGATTTTTCATAATCACTTTGTGGGCATGCATTTATTGTGTTTATTTTTGGACCAGATTATAGGTTGGAAATGTGAGTATATGACAGAGATAAAAAGGGAAACAAACAGAGGATAGAACACAAGGTAAGCAAGCAAAAAATTATTAGGATGGAGGTGGGATAGGAACATCCCTCTCTACTTCTTAGCTCAGTAATCCTGGTAAATTACAATAGCTGTGATTACTTGATGACTGAAAACCACACTGATTTCTCAGAAAACTATACTTTTTATGATGAGCTATTGGAAACAATCGTTTGTTTCATGGGAAGCTGAGAGGTATGGGTGCAATTTTTTTATGTGTGTGAGACAGATGTCCTTTTTTTGAGAAGGGAAATTTGGGGATGGAAGTTAGAGAAGTAAGGGGTGGGTAAGGGGGTGATTAGATGGCAAGGAAAGGCACACATGACTGACAATTTGTGGGTTAACACAATAAAGGAGGGGTAACAGTGGTGATGGAGACATCAGACAAACAGTGAGAAGACAGTAGTGAGGGGAGGATTGTACAAAATATAGGAGTGGACGTAGACACAAAAAGGAGAGTAATACAAGTTTGGAGATAGGATTTGGTGCTGAGGGATCCAGCCTTGACAGCTTAGACCCTGAAGGAGATTACTTCTCATGCTGGGAACTATCACCCCTGGCTCATGCCTTAGGTCAAGTCAGTACTGGGTAGTGATTAAACATGATGAGTCTCCTAATCATGTTCCATAAGCAGCCAATGCAGACATCCAAGCTTCTGTCTGTTATCTCCCTCCACAAGATTCACCAGCTCCTGACAGGTGACAAAAGAGTTGTCCCAATTGCACTAACACTGTTGGGTACTGTTGTACCACCCACCAGTACTGCTACTTGATGTGGGTGGTTCAGGTCAGGCAGAAGCTAACGAGAAAAGTGAGGCACACTGGACCAAGATGTACTGGGTGACTCTGCTGCTGGTGATTGGGGTGTTGGTTGTGGTGGCAATAGTGCTGCTACCTTTTGGGAAGGATATTACTACAACTGCTGCGTATAATTGTAACAGAAATGGAGTGAAACATAAAATAAAAAAAAAATACATGTATGAAAGAGAAAGCAGAGCAGCAAAGAGGGTGGGGTAGAGCCACACAAAAGCAATGATTATTGCTTTCTTAACAGCATTGATTCTGATACAATAAAACATAATACACGTTTAATAATAGGGCTTACACAAATATGTCATCAATCTGTCTGATTATAACATATGAGGTGGGGGGGGGGGTTAAGCCCAAAGTTATTCTCACTTGCAATCTGACATAAGAGAATAATAACTACATCTGCTCTTTATCAAGACAGCACATCTGTACCTGTGGTCAGTGATGTTATTTGACTTTTTCCAATAACAAAATTGTACATTTATATAATAAACATGAGACATTCTATTGTACATTGTGAAATGTCTAGCCAGCTATACTTATGGATATTGCATATATGGACCTTATACTAGTGCATTGATATTACTTGGACAGCAAACACATTTTACCATGAAGGCAGAACTTTTTTTGGGGAGGGGGGGATTGAACTCGCAGCCATCCTATCAATTTCATTGCATACACGTAACATAATGAGCCAGCTGTCATCCTATACCACACTTCTGTCATTGCACAGTAATGCTAATACCCTTAAACATTGTCAGTAGTGACAGATGTTGCACTGCTGTATAAATATTAGAGAGTCTTATTTTTAACAGTTTGTAGATATTTACTTTCTGGGCAAAAATGCACAAAAGTTGGCACATATGCTTGCAGGTGGGAATGGAAACTATTATATTTTGTACTAAGTCTGTAGCACTGCCAGTGTTTGGGCTAGCATTTTAGACATCACTACAACAGATCAATCTTCTTCAGAATGTACAATTTGGCAATATCTCTAAATAAATACTCCTCTAATCTGCAGTTTTGTGTCATATTAACTTTAAATACCTACACCTGTTATGGCAACAACTGAATTTGTAGGAAAGCACATCTGCATTAAATGTCACGATGAGAGCTTTGCAAAACCATTGCCCTGTGTCAAACAAGGCAACAAATCATTTTTATTCATCACTGAAAATCCATTAAAAAAAAACAAAAAATAAGCAAACCTTTGTACTTTAATATAATATTAAAATGCCTTTGATTGTCTACAGTACAGAACCACTTACATAGTTTATAAACATTAAATACCTTTAATTAGTATACCGGAAACAGGGATGATTTTACATATTAAGGTAATTAAGGAACCTTAATTGACAGAAGATCTCTTGGGATGTTCTAATTAAGTATGACAAACTGGTACAGAAAGCAGGTGTTTCATTTGCGTTCTTATTTTTATTTAATATATACTGTTTGGAAGAAGAATGCACTTAATTTGTTGTGCATGTAATGACTTCAGAATTGTCATAAATGGAAAAAAACTATAAAACTGAAAGAAATATATTACAGCAAGGTACAGTGGGATTTTAAAGCTGTATGCTAAAGGTCAGTGCTCAGAATTACCAATTAAAGTAAAATGGCAAATGTGTTAGTCATGTGTCATTGTCTCTCATGTGTTCCATCCTCAGGAGTACATCTTGTACCTCTGTTCCTTGAAGTATGATGTGGAGTAGTTTATTTTAAAGACATTCATAATAATCATACTAAATGATCAGCATAACTTTAGTTCATATTCATTTGCTCTATAGGAGATGATAAGTGCATAGAACATACAGGAAGAAATTTATTTTTGAAACTATGCATCAGATAAAATCACTGTTTTAGACTATGAGGTATGTAATTAAGCAATAATCCATGACTGTGTGTGGGTATATCAGGAATTACCTACTGTTGATGTGGTTTGATCATGAGGGAGCAGCCCAAGTGATTAAACAAAGCCAACCATGGATATATACCTGCAAACAGCAGTCGATTATTGCTATTATATTATTTAAGAAAGACATTGCCTTTCTTAAATAATGTATTTGTATAAGGACATGTCAGTCTTGTTCTGTGTTGCATTTCCTATTCTGATGTAGTGTGCACGTGTATGGGACTTACATTCCCATGCTTGCACAGTGCATCAGTACAGGGGAAGCGATAAAGAAAACAAAATCCCCATTGTTGCTTTTTTTAATTATTAAAAAAGTAGAGCTTTATGAGGGATAGCACAAACATATAAGGAAAATCAGGTAGGTTTCTTTTTGTTTAGTTTTGCAGAATGTATCTGATTTTCTTATATTTTCTTCTGTCCCTCAGCATATGCCAGTAGAAACTCTGGCTGCTCAATGGTACTTTGGCTACCAGACTTTTTTCTTTTGGTGTATGCTCGAGCTACACTGGACATGCTTTTTGGACAGTCCAATCAGTTTGCTCATTTTTGAATAGTAATGTGCATTTATTATATAATCCCAGTTCCTGCTACTTAAATAATTTAATGATTATCTAATTAACCTGATGTGCAGTTTTATTTACTTTTCCTGGATGTTTAATAGTTTGGCAATTTAGTACAGAGAAATAAGACTATAAACCCCTGAACTTTCATACTGTGACCCTGGATTGGACTTTCAGTCTTCTTTTGTCTTCTGTACAACTAAGCCAGACTTTGCTCTTGGGATGTGCCCTCAGTAAATAAATAGTCAGCTTTGGTATTTTTTACTGCCAGTAATGCCTGGATGAACTGACACATATGATTGCTTTTTCAGTTTACCTACACAGGATTAAGAACAAGATGACGGTGTCCTAATTGCCTGAGAACTTCAGGTTGAAATCACTTGTTACTGATGATCGAATGCAGGCTTCCTGTTTGACCCTGCTATGCTTTAATTGGAGTTTATGTTCTTTCGCTGTGTTGTATGACTATGGCATTACTATATGCAAGTTTGGGGTATGTTTGAGGCTTGCCTTCCGCATTGGAGGGGGGGGGGGGTGCAAGGGATCTTTGCTGTTGGGTGGCAGGTGATATACAGTTTCAATTCGTTGTCATCAAACAATGTTTTTGAGAATGATCATGAGTTATTTGCCCATAGATGAAGCTACATTTTTCTGTTGAATTAAGGGTACATTGAATCATTAATTTTAGAGTGTAAACAGCAGAGTACATTTCTATTTAGAAATTTGTTTTGGCTATTTGATATATAGTCTGCAGGGCATTTCTTAATGCTCACACAGGCACACACATTATGTGATCAGAAGTTGCACAAGCTTTTAGGTAGTGGCAATGCTGAAGGTTTGCTTAATTCTGGCCCATGAATTGTTATGGTTCATTATGAAATTTGGGAAATGTTACATTTCACTGATAAATATGTCCTAATGCTTAACTTTATTTTTTAACCTGAACTGCCATTTAAAGTAGGCAGTGTATCCATTCTTCCAGACTTCTAGACTAATGAAACCTCATCTGACTTGTAGAACTGTACTAGAAAAGAAGAAAACACTGTGCCATTATAGCAATAAATCCTGACAGAGTGTTGGTTATAACTGAGTTTTAAGTGACAAAATCGACTACATAAAATAATTCTTAGCATAATTCACACCCTTATAAAATTTACTGTAGTTTGATTATGGTTCATTCACAGCAAGGGAAGAAAATAATGTAATTTAAGTAGCTCAACTCAGTTTTATTGATTTTATTTTACTATAGCAACAGTGGTCATGTTGCAAAATATATTTTGTTCATCTGTGAATGGAATATAAAACTATTGCACCAAGTATTGCTATCCTTCATACAATGACAGTTATAATTTCACTTTTATGGGTCAATGTCAAATGAATTTATTTTTTAGTCCTCTGCAACCAAGTGTTTGCACTATAAAGGAAATATAGGTTTTGTTCCTCTGCAGTGGTACAGTGCAAGAACACTTTTGTATGTCTCAGAGAATGCTCTATTACAAAGCACGTTTTTTACATTTCACTACTTAATTTTGGTGGTCACATTCTCTCTCTCTCTTTCTCGCTATTTTTACTTAACATTTTTTTTACATGAAAATAAGAAATGCCAGCCAGCTTAGCATATGAGGTTGCACATTTGAAGATGCACATACATTAACATGGTTCATATTCTGAGGTCAGATGCAGTTAATTTTAATCTTTGTTTTTGTAAGTAAAAAGCATATAAAGTCTGTATGTTTTAACAATTATGTCTTAAAAGTCTGTAACTTAATTTAGTTAACTGGATAGTGTAGGAAGTCATTTTCAGTCATTACCCGGGCTACTAAGCAAGATATTTACATAAAGTAAACGAAAAGTACATAAAATACACAGAGATTACAAGAGGATTACAGACAAGTCACTTAAAGTAGTGTAGGTAAGCAGGTGTCATGTTGCTTTCAGAAAGAAATATATATATTTAACCTCTGTTGACCAGCCAAAGTCTGCTGGGTGTGTTTGCTTTATGGGAGGATCTACAAATTGTCCAATAGCTACAATAACACAAACTTATGGCTGATAAGTATATTGGCATTTTGGATAAGCTAAGCATGTATTTTTGGTTAAAATACCGATTTGAATTCACCTGGAATGTCAGTAGTGGCTGTGAGACACAAACCTGGTCATGCAGTTTGATACAGCCCAGGTAACCACTAGACTATACTACTTAATGCCAATCCAATTGATCATCTGTTCTGGTGATGTTCCTTTATATTTATCAGTGTTCTAGGTCATGAGTAAGGCTGTGATGAAAAAAAAAGAAAACGTATTTATTTAGTTAGTTTTATTGTGCTGCCAGCAGCATGCTGCTCATAGGTGCAGAAAACATTAGAGACAGATGGAAGGAGTATTTCCAGCATACCCCCCATTGAAGCTGTACTGCCCCAAACACAGCCTACAGTGAAACAGGAAGAACAGCCTTCCATAAAAGAAGCAGGATTAGCACCAAGGAAAATGAAGTCAGGGGAAGCAGCAAGCTCAGATTAAGTCATTGCATATATAATCAAGATGTTGGGAGTGTTAGGGGAGAAACGGCTCCACTGGGTACTCATAGCAGTATTGATTAGATGACTAGAAGTCTAGTGCTGTGCACAAGAACAAAGGTGGCATTCGCAACTGTGGGCAGTACAGAGGTATCAAACTTCTGTCACACTGTATGAACGTGCTACATAGGATGTTTAATAAATGAATATGAAGAGGAGTAGAAAGTATGATGGGAGATGAGCAGTTCAGATGCAAATCCGAATGCAGCATAACCAGCTCGTTTGGTGGTATTCATAGTCATTACTTGAACACATTAAGGCTAGCCATGCTGTCTGACAATGAGCACAGCAGAGCTTAGATCCATATGCTAATGCTCTATGGCTGTGAATAACCATAAGCAAATAAAGTTCTAATGCAATGCAAATGAGGAACATGAAAAATGGCGTACAGTAATGAAAACTTCTGCTGCCTACTTGCAATTCATAGTCAGATCTTTGCACTTTCCATACTGTCCAGAAATTCATTATAAAAGGCTCAGTTGCATCTTTTCTCTCTACTTTGAAATGTGCAATGATGCTATCACTTGTTGCTAGCCTTGCTATTTCTAGGTGTGAGCTGCTTGTCTTGGCTGAACCAAAAAACACTTGCACCCAGAGGCTCTCACTGGCTAAGAAGGTGAAGATATAGGCAGGGTTTAACTCACTGCAGTTTTGACAAACAGAAGATACTCGATAGAGTCAGAGTGGACAGAAGTATTGTAAGGGTCTTTGTGAGAATGTATAGCCCCGCCACAGGAACACTCAGAAAATGTGTGGCCATCTTGTTCCTGTGGATACTAAGGTATGTATAACCCTCACTAAACTTGCCATGGGGCCCTGCCATTGACAGACTAGGGATATGTTGGGTACCTCACAGACTTTTGCCTTGAGGATACTTCAGCAGTTCCTGGATGTCTCGTGGCACTTGTGGATGAGTATATCTATTTTCTGGTGTCAACTTAGGACTGAGCCCTGACTGTGCATGCCTTTTATGAAGTGGCCCACTTCTCTGAGGCAATCAGTGTGATAGATTGCATCGGTGTTATAATTAGAACCCCATCTGGTTGACATAGGGAGCAGTACTGCAATAGGAAGGGCTACCATTTCATCAGTCATCAGGTAGTGTGTGTGATGCATGGGGGTGCATCACCATTATCTCTGTCCAACATCCTGACATTGCTTACAATTCTCATATCTGAAATATTGTTCAGTCTGCCACCTCTTCCTGCATGGTAGAATGTTCAGTGGTCATCTTGTTGGTAGGTTGTAAAATATATATATATCTATATATATTTTTTTATTTAAGTAGTCATTTATGGTAAAATGTATTGCTGACTACTAAACCACTTTTTCTTTGTTTTAATCCCTCCTTTTTCTCATTTTATTTCTTTCAAGTGATGCTGGATATCCACTGGAGCCATGGCTCATGACACCAGCAAGAAATCCAAGTGGAGCTGCAGAACAGACCTACAAAACATCCCTGTCTCAGACCCATGTTGTCACCAAAAGGTTCTTTGGCCTCCTGAAGACTCATTTTATGTGCCTGGATCAGCCTAGGGGTGCCCTTCATTATGAACCAGCTGCTACATGCAGATTGTTTATTGCATGTTGCATTCTGTACAGCACAATTATGCACCAGTCTGGTGGTAATGTGACCCATGCTGTCACTGCAGCTCCCAGTTCCTGCCCTAGTCTGACTAATGGTGACCAGATGCAGCAGTATTAAGAGACTGCATGCAGCAAGCTCATGTGTGGCATATGGCTATGCAGGTAAAAAGGCTGGGTCTACTCCAGAACTATGTACTGTGACATCCAGGTAAGTGTTTCCTTTCCTGTAAAAAAAATACATAGAGTATAATTGATACATGTAGTGATATATGTGGCTTGTGCTTCATCTGACATTGCTACTCATTTTCAAATAATTATATTTTTTTATTTCAAAACAGGTACACATGTTGTTTGTTGTAAAAGTCATGCCTAAGTGCTCACTGACTCCTGCTTACTGATGTTGTAAGGCATCATCTAAGGAATAATCACATTTTTAACTGTTTGCACAATACATTCGGCTGAGGTGGTGTACCTAAGTGGAAGCACTTTACTCAAATTTCAGTATCTTGAGCCGAAAGTGCCCAAAGTGCAGTTGAGCGAAACTGCACTTGCTCAAATTCGGAATGTCAAATCCGTGGTTGTGGTGGCATGCTACGTGGGATTTACTGTGTTGGTCAGGTTCAGTGTGCTGTGGGATATGGTTTGCCTGCTGTTGTGTGGATATGTCTGGAGATTCAGGTAAGTGCTGTTTTTTTAAGGGTTTTGGGTAGGGGTTTGAATGTACGTAAGTGTGTTGGTAAGTTTTAGGTGTTGGTTAGGGTAGGTAGTAAGAGCGTGAGTGTGTAACTGTTGAGAGTGGTGGTGTTTGTAAGTATGTGATGTGTGTTCGTGCAAGGGGAATATAGAGTATGTAGTGGTGGATTTAGTGTCTTTATCTTTTTAGTGCGACCTCAGAGTTAGTATATATAAGTAGCAGGGGTGTGGGGGGGGTGTAGCTCCCCACATGGGGGGTACAGGGGGTATTCCACCCTTGTTATATATAGGTTAGGTGTGTGTGTTTGTGTTGTATATGTGTGTGTTTTCTTGGTTTATTGTAGTGTGGGGAGGAAGATGTGTGTATGTTTGTGTGGTGGAGGGTTTATTTAAAAGTCGCAATTTTGAATTTCGCACTTTTGGGGTTTCGGTATTATGACTGTTCGGCTTTATAGTCTCAGGATACTGAAATTTGAGATTTCAGTATTTCGAGATTATAAAGTGACTCCACCTAAGTATGCATGTAGTGAATGCCCTGAAGTGGTACAATTAGTAAATTGTTTTACTTCAATAGTTAACATTTTATTTATTTATATATTTATTTATTTACGTTTAATGACTGGGGAAGTCTACTGGGCCAAGAAGAGCCCGTTTTCAGTGGAGGCCCGGGGAGAAAAACTCCACAATAATTGCAAGTTACATTTCGCATGTTACAATAGGACATAGTTCATACAGATAATTAAACATTTACAGATAAGATCCATGATATCTGCAATTGGCTTGTCACATTGTTTTAAAAATGAAAAGACATAATTCAATACAGAAATTTCAGCATTTAAATAAAGTGATTATTTTTGTTATAAACTCAATTGTAGGTTTAACATTTCAAAATATATAGCTACTAGCCATTAGTAGGTTAGGAAAATATTATGCATGGAGAGGGTAATAGTATATTTGAGATTGTAGAGTATAATACAATAGATATTAGAGAGAAAATTCATTTTTAGTAGGGGAGGGATTGTTTTGGATGGGATGAAGTAATAGTAGAGGTAGGTGGATAAGTCAGTGCAAGGTGGAATGAGGGGGGAGGGGTTTAAGTTGGAGCATGGTAAAGGTATTACCATTTGGAAGAAAGATGAGAGAGTAGCTGAGATTTGAAATTTGTATGGTTAGGTAGGTTGTGTAGGTGTGTGGTGAGAAAGTTCCACTGTTTAAATAAGGAGTGGGACAGAGGTAGATGGCCAGGAGTTCATGCAGGTTTGTGGACCTGAAAGAGATTTTGTTTTTTAGATCTGACTGCACTGTTGGGAATGTAAGGTTTTAAGGAAGTAGCTAGAGCTTGGCAGTTGGCAGGTTTAAAGATGAGCTTGTGGGCAATGGTGAGTTGTAGGTAACTGAGGTAGTTAGGTAGTTCAAGCCAGGTGAGGGTGAGGAGGGAGTGGCAGTGGTGGGATGAGTTTTTTGAATTGGTTGCAAATTTGGAGCTCTTGTGGTAGCAGGATTCAAGTTTGAACCAAAGGCCAAGACGAAGATTGGTAAAAAGAGGGGCAACATACATAAGGGAAAGGATTAGGAAGGTGGATGCAAGAGTTTGATGAGTAGAAAGGCTAAGGAAGCAGTTGTGGCTGTAGAGGAGACCTAACTTTTGTTGGATTTTCTTGATTGTGGAGTGGATGTGGGTGCCACATTTTAATTCTTCTTCTTTATCAATAATGATGCCAAGAAGCTTGGTGTTGGGAACAATTTCAAGGAGGGTGTTGTTTTGGCTCTGTATGGTGAATGTGGATTTGTCAATGGAGTTTTTGGTAGGGGAAAAAACATTAGCTTGTTTTTATTTGCATTTAGTGCCAGATGGTTAGATTGCATCCAGGTTTCTGTTTTGGAGAAGGCTAGTTGGGTTTTGCTAGGAGCTCGGAGGGGGAGAAGGCTGAGCAGATGATTGTTGAGTCATCTGCATACTGGATGATAGATGAGTCTGGGATGGATTGGTGAAAGTTGTTATTGAATAGGTTGAAGAGAAGAGGGCCAAGAACAGAACCCTGTGGGACACCTGTGGGTAGGTGAAGGAAGGGAGAGGTTGAAGTTTACCATTGGACAGCTTGTTGGCAGTTGGACAAGTAGCTGGAAAACCAGGCAATGGTGATGGGAGAAAGGTCTAGGGTGGATAATTTGGATATAAGTAGGGTGTGTGAGATGGTGTCAAAGGCCTTTAGTAGATCTAGGAATAGTGTGGATACGAACTTGCCTGAGTCATGGTTTCAAGAAAGGAAAGAAGGGCAGTGTTGGTGCTGTGGCCAGGTCGGAAGCCGTGTTGGGGAGGGGAGAGTAGATTGTTTAGTGGTAGTTGTGCCATAAATTGTGTTGTATTGTTTTCTCTAGTATTTTAGAAAGAGGGGAAAGGATGGCAATAGACCTGAAGTTGGTGGTATCAGTATTTTTGCCACTTTTGTGGAGGGGGATGATGTAAGCATGGTGCCAGATAGAAGGGACGTATGATTCTTGTATGGATTTAGTTATAAGAATAGAGATGGGATAGGCAATGCTGTCTGCCGATTGTTTGAGGAAGGTCGGTGGAAGGTTGTCGGGTGCATTGCGACAGGGTTTGAGTTTGAGGAGAAGTCATTTTATAGTGCTTGTGGGGATGGGCTTGAGGCAGAATGATGTGGAAGAAGGTTGATGATTGGAGTGGTGTTTGTGGCAGGAGGGGGTGGTGGTGGAGGGGGGTTGGGAAGGAGGCTGATAGTATAGCTATGCAATTTATGAAGAATGAGTTTAACTAGTTGGCTGTTTCAAGGTTGGAGAAGTTGGGGTCTGTGCAGGGGTTTTCTTTGCTGCCAGGATGCAGTGTGGATGAGATGGAGTCCCAACATTTTTTGGGATTTGTTGAGTGCTTGAATACGAGTTCATACCTTGAATTTGCATGAAAAAGTATCATATTGTTTTCTATATAATGCAATGTTTCCATAGTTTGAACTATGTTGTATGTTGAGGTACTACACGTCAGATTATTTCATTTTGTTATACACAATAATTTGTAATCTCAGAGTCATAAACATCATCATTATTTTTGCACTGGTGAGGGTGAAGTGGCAGCTGTGTTTGTTTACATGGCACAATACTTATTTTAACCTTTAATTGTTTTATTAGTGTTTCCCTGAGTACTTGTGTATTACTACATTTAAGTTGTAGATAAGTTGCCAAATGCAACAATGTTAATGCATAGAATATTAATAGTGTAACTGTAATTTTATCTTGTGACATACAGCTATCTTTCCACATTTCAATGAGGTTTTAAGCAGTACCATTACAGGAATGAAATTCATAAAGTTAAAAAATGTCCTAAGTTCCAACTCCCCCCTTTTTACTTTATTTAATAGTGTATGCCCCTTCAAGTTATACATTGACATGTATGTATGAAGGTCAAATTGTAAGTAACAGAAATGTCATACTTGAATCACAGTAGCTCAAGATGAAATGTGTCATAGGGTCATAGGTATATATGACCACTGGGGCCTTTATGAGCCTAGACATGCAATCCAAATGTATTCCTTGGGCTGTTTTGCCTTAGAGCTTATTTTATGGGGCATATGTTAGTTAGGGCATGATTTAACTGTTGCTTCTGTACATCAGAGACATAAGTATCAGACTTGGGTTGAATTTCTGATTCCCATCCACTGGTCCAGGTTACCCTTGAAATGGATTATGGAATGGCTGTGTTTCCAATGTATAGGAATCTTATACAATAGAATGAGAATTCTCTGAGATACATACCTGTCCTTCCAAAATGTCCTTTTTAAATCACAAGTGAAGTTAGATCTTTGAATCTGGTAGTTTCTGATGCTGTTCATCCTTCTGGGTGGTATTCAAGAATGCCTTGTATGCTCGGCATAAGTCACCTCTCAGCAGTCTGTAGGACACAGACTGTAGAGATAGGGCACTGAGGTGATCTGCATATGTTTAAGCCTTGTATTCTGTTTGTGAAGAACTTTTGTGTCTGTAGACATTCCAGTTGTTTCATGTGCTGCTTCAGGCACATACTAAATGGGGAGTTATATTTAATGACGGGTCTGATGAGGGCTGCGTATAGTGGCCCAATTACTTTTTTGGGCCTAGATGCCATGCCCTTATATATTAGTTGAATGACACAGAATAATTTTCTTATTACCTTAGAGACATGTTAGTCGATTATCAGGTTACTATAAACATGAGTCCCTAAGTCACTGATGACTATGTGTACTTTTAGGAATGTTTTATTAATGAGGTGTTTTCAAAAGGTGGCAAACTTCCCAAAATATGCTATTATGTATTTCATGGCATTGAGTTGTTAGTTGTAACTTTGTCTCCAGTCATTTGTCTGTGTTAGACCTTCCTGTAAATAGTAGTGTCTTGGGGGGAGGGGGTTCTGTGATTTTGCTCTCAACTTGTAATAACCTGCAAACTTGGAAAGCCAGAGGCCCTTGACATACTATAGGTCTTGACTTCTGAGAAATAGATGCCAAAGAGGAGTGAAGCCAGCATAGAGTTGTAGGGGACTCCACTGGTGATAGGCCACTTTGTGGAGTCTGTCTCTCCAATCCTAACTTCCTGGGGCCTATCTGTGAGCCAATTGGCTATTCAGAGGGCTACATAGGGGTTTTATGCCTAATTCTATGAGTTTGCCTATAATGCTTGAGTGGGGTACTGCATCAAATGCCTTAGCCAGATCAAGGTAGGCCGTATGCACCATTTTTCCCTCATTCATTATCTTGGTTACCGTCTCAAAGAAGTTCACCAGGTGCAGTAGCCATGACCTGCTTTGGAGGAAACCAAACTTGGTTGGGTCCAGTGTCTGAAGATTTCTTATGTCATTATTAATCAAGTCCATCATAATTCTTCCATGACTTTGCATATGAGACTAGACAGACTAATGGGTGTATAGTTCCTGGGATCCATTGATGACCCAGCCTTGTGCAGAAGGATGACCATTGCAGTCCTCAATTCACATGGTGTGAAACATGTTTGGAGGCTGTGGATAAATACTGGCTTTAGTGGCCCTGATAGATCATATTTCAAGCTATTTAGGAGGCATCCTGTGATATTATCAGGGCCAGCAAAGATGTACTCTTGTCCTTAGAGAGAGCCTTTAAGACCTGCTCCCTACTGATAGTTGAAGGGGTTAGGTTGCACCTGTGTGTGTGTGTGTGTGTGTGTGTGTGTGTGTGTGTGTGTGTGTGTGTGTGTGTGTGTGTGTGTGTGTGTGTGTGTGTGTGTGTATGTGGGTGGGGGGTGAAGTTAGAGGTGAAGTTTTTATCCAGAAGATTTGATATATCTCCTAGTTCCTTGAATGTGGCAACATTTGCCAGCAGTTCAACACACTATTGCGTGCTGCCTTTTAGATTTTGGACATAGCTGAAGAAATCCTAATGGTTCTCCTTACCCTGGAATGCTGTCTTTACCTCAACATTTGCTTTGTTGGACTTAATTAGTCCTCTTAGATATTGATTTATTTTGATGAGAAAGGTTTTATTGTTTTTCGTGTTACATTTCCTTAATTGTAGTAATTTTCTTCTTCTTTTGTTATATAACCTGTTTCATTTTGAATTCCATTGGGCGGTTTGTTCATTAAGTTAGTTTTGGACTTCTTGTAGGCACAACCAACTCTATGCAATCAATGACATGGTTGTACAGAGCTTCTGTGAATAATTCCAGATAGGCTGCTGTGGTATTTAATGTTGGAGGAGATTTTGACAGGTTGTCACCTAATAAAAGGTAGCTTGCCTTGGAGTAGTTCCCAACAGTGATAGGGTTTACTGGGGTTAGAGAACTACAATTACCAGGATATATTACAGGACATTGCCCATGCTAATCTAAATGTGGAGGAACTCCAGTGTGTTATCTTGTTTAACCAACTTAGAGGTATGCTTGATACTGATGAGGATCAAGACACCTCCACCTTTAGCTCGTGCCACCATAGTTGCTGTTTTAAATGTGTGGAAGGCACTGAAGTATTGCACTGCCAGGGTACTCTCTGTGACTTTAAACCATTTAGCAATAATTGCACAGATGCCTTCATTCTCCAGGGTGAGGAGAGCTTGGAGGGAGTGGAGCTCCTTGTTAAGACTCCTGGCATTGAGTAATAACACCTTTAGATTTCCTTGGGTAGATTTTGCTATGTTGGAAATGTTGTCATTTGGTAGCTGAGGCTCCATTGGCTGTGACTGTATGTGCAGTTTTAGGTATTTTTACTGTTGAGTGCTTTTGAGCTGCTGAGGATAATTTTTGAAGCTTTAATTTCTGGAAGGTCTTTGGGGCATGGGAATACTGCATTTAAGTGCCTCAGCATAGGTAGGTCTATGTGCGCAGTACGTACTATATGTTGTCGGTTTGTTTATATATATATATCTTATCATACATTTCAACTGCACAGATTTTTGCAGAATGTCCAGATTTCTGACTCATATTTTGTCCATTTTTCATAACATTGTGGTTTTCTGGCAAATTAGTGGCAAATCATTAAAGACTGAAATTAGAAAATAATGACAGACATTTGTATTTCAGTCTTCCAACCCTTCAGAAAATTCATGCGAATGCAAAACCTGTTATTCTATCAACTTTCCATGCTTGTAAGAGCAATATTTAAAAATTGTCCCTATTTTTGGGATTTGTCCCACTTTTATTTATGGTTTTGTCCAGATTTCTTGACAAGAGTTTGAGAGGTATATCTTGAATACTGTGTTTGTTTTTTTGAGGAGAAAATGGTTGTCAGTGGACATTAGACAATTGTTACATTGTCTTATGATAACCATATTCACCAGACTAGCTGTGGAGAAATTGGGAAAGTGCATATCAGTGATGTCAGGTCCTTTAGTGGGTGAGCTACAAGGGTGTAGTGTATGAAGGGTTAATAGTGGGATGACTAAGGGTGCTTTTGAAACTAGAGTCTAGGCTAGGCTATATAATACTAAATTTGAGGGACAGTGGTCCGCAATACACAGACTAGCTGCTCTATGCTACCAAATATGCAAAGTAGTTGCCCTCTACCCATCGAGTTACTGGTACAATTTTAAAAGTAGTTTTAAACAGAAAATTTGGTTGCTAGATATCTATACATACTGTGTGATACACATTTTCTAAAGACAGGCTAGGTGATGGTGCAAGTGATTTTGAAGAGGGGCTGTCACGAGAGATGAATGGTGATTTGGTCCAATGTTGTGGCCTACTTGATGCAGGTGATCCTATAGACACTGCTCTGATAGTGCTATGGACCATGACCAAGAATGAGAGACTCTGCTAGATGTAGATGAATGGTATTGTTGCTTAAATGAAATCTGTTGTGGTAGTCCCCCCCCCGACTAATTACAATACTTTCTTGAGAAGTATTTGTAGTCTGATGTGATGTGCCCCCATGTGCCTGGATAGTAACCCATCCAAGACTGACTCCTACTTAATTCTGGTAAGTCCTAACTAGTGTATGCACAGATGCAGCCATGGATGTTTGGTGTGCCTCCATACTACGTATCAGTATAATCAAGACATTATCCATCCTATGTTCCATTTCCATGTAGGGATGGAAAGATTCAAGTAGGCAATGGAAGACTCTGACAATTTCCAGCTGACTCTCTGTGGCAGTGCTCTGAGCCCTAACAATGTCACAGGACAGTTGCTGCTGGGTAGCCAGTGCTTTACATGTTTCCAGGGTACGTGTGCAAATTTCTGTGACTGGCTCCCCTTTGTATAGGTGTCACTGTAGACACTGCTTCCCCTGAATTTTTGCCATCATCCTGAAAGTGTTCACCTGGGTTTGGAGATACTAGTGTAGAGGTGCATGGGTTTTCCTCCTGCTTACATGTGAGTGTGGTGTTAGCATATTTATAGATTTATAGGCTTTTACGCCTAGCCATGCAACTCAAATGTGACCCACAAATTTGATTTATATAGGAGTGATTTACTGACTGCCTCTGTCCATCAGAGACATAGGAACCAGACCAGGTTTCTGATTACTTATCCATTGGTCCAAGTTATGATTAAATAAGTAAGGAGGAACTCTGCTTCACATGGATGGGGAGCCTGTTCCAGAGAATGGGAATTATCTGAGAAACATATCTGACTCTCCATCATGTCCTATTTACGTTGCAAGCAAAATTTAGGTCTTTTGTTCTAGGAGTTTTGATGCTGTTTGTTTTTGGATGTGCAAAAGGTTCATCAAAACCAGGTCCAGGGATGTCCTGTATGCCAGGCAAAGATCATCTCTCAGTAGTCTGTATGATACAGAGTAAAGAGACAGGGCTTTGAGGCAATCAGCATAGGACATTTTGTTTATTCCCTGTGTTCTTTTTGGAAGGAAGCTTTGCAGTTGCTGTATGTGTCTGGTCAGGTACATACCAAAGAGGGCATTGTAATCTATGATGAGAGTGATGAGAGATGAATGCAGTGGTACAAAGACTTCTCTGGCCCTAGATTACATGCATGTACTTATAAGTTGAGCAACATAGAATGATTTTCTTACTACCATGGACACGTTAGTTGAAGGCTAGGCCAGATCCCTGATTAGTGAATCAACTCTTAGGGGGTATCTTATTGATGATATAGTTCCTTGGGGTGGTTGACTTCCCAAAAGGTACTATAATGTATTTCTTGGCATTGAATTTTAAGCTATGGCTTTGGCATGAAACGTTTATCTGTATTAGAACTTCTTGAAAGTTGTTCTTGTCTTAGGGAGGATTCAGTAGCCACTTGCAGTTTGCAAGCATCTGCAAACTTGGTCAGCCAGAGGTTTTAGACACTGGCTTTGATCTCCGAGAAGTAGATGCCAAAGAGGAGTGGGCCCAGAACAGAGCTATGAGGGACTCCACTGGTGACTGGCCTCTTTGTAGTGGTGGCCTCACCAATCTTAGCCTCTTGGGTTCTATCCATGAGCCAGCTAGCTATCCAGCATGTTATAAAGGGATTTGACTTTGTGATGCACTATCACCTCCTAACAAATGGGGCATGAGATCCTGCCATTAAACTTGGGGACTGTGTGACCCTTTAAATTCATAGATTCGTAGACTGTTACTAGCCTGGCTAATGACCCAGGAGCCTTTCTAAGCCTATTCAAGTTTTCCTGAAGGAATAATGATGTTCTGTATCAAAATAGGACATTGAGGCCCAGGCATTTACAAGCTACCTCTGTCTATAAGGGACATGGATGCCAGGCCTGGTGTAAATTTCCTATTCCCCATCCACTATCCTAGGTTGTGGTTAAACTGGGTAATAGATGAGCTCAGCTTCACAAGGATGGGAAGCCTGTTCCAAAAGAGGCCAGTCTCTGGGACACAAATTTGTCTCTCCAGCATGTTCTGTTTAAGTCACAGACAAAATTTGGTTTCCTAGACCTTTTATTTATTGTACTTTTAGACTTACAAATATGTAGGAGATTCATAAGTGTGGGGTTTGTGGATGCCTTGTAAGCCAGGCATAGATCACCCCTTAGAAATCTAATGGAGACTGTATAGGGAAAGGGCTTTAAAGTGCGCTGCATAGGGCAAATTTGTTAAGCCTTGTATTCGTTTTTTTGTAAGGAGCCTCTGAGGTCACTCTAGCTGCTGCATATACCTGGTCAGGTACATACCAAAGGGAGCATTGTACTCTATGATTGTCCGATGAGGGCAGAGTACAGTGGGATAAAGGCATCTTTGGACCTAGATGCCATGCACTTACTTATAAGATGTGAAATGTTCAATGATTTCCTCACTACTCTGGCCATGTAGTGGTCAAAGGTAAAGCTACTGTCTACATGTATACCCAGGTCACTGACCACTGGGTCAGCTCTTAGGAATGTATTACCAACATGGTAATTAGCTTGGATGGTTGACTTCCCAAAGGGTACAACTATGCATTTCTTAGCATTGAGTTTAAGACCATAGCTTTGGCACCATTTGTTATTCAGAGATATAACTTGAAGAATGCTAGTGTCTGCAGGGGAGTTGATGATAACCCCTAACTTGCAATCATCTAATCATCTGCAGACTTAATCAGCTATAAACCTTCAGCATTTGCTTCCATTTCAGAGAAATAGATGTCAAAAAGGAGTGGGCCCAGTACTGAGTCCTGGGAGACTCCGCTAATGATTGGTATCTTGGTGGAGGTGGCCTCATCTATGTTGACCTCCAGTTGGCTAATCGGTGGCTGGTAAAGGAAAATCACTTTGTCTCATAAATATATTATCATCACCATCATATTCAACATCCATTCTGCTGCTGATATCCTCCATATTTATTGGTATAGTGGAACTGTTGGTTTCCGCTGTTAACTCTGTAAAAATGAATTGAAAATATTAACACTAAGAAGTAGCCTTAGTATGCTGTGTAAGCAGGTATGTGCAACACTTGCCACACACACTACCTTCACTGATATTCTGTACAGATGTGGAAAGTTCACCTGTTAATTGTTATTGTGTATTTAATATAATCATTCCGTGTCAGCATTCAATTCTCTACATAAATATAGGTTACTGTTTTTAAACCAACCTTCCTGAGATGATGGTTGTTGCTACTGCCAATGCTTTTAATAGCCAGTGTCCACACTACCTCTGATTATTCCTGTCCCATCATCTTCTATGTCACAGTCATCGCTGTGAATGGAGAGGAGGAGTGTTGGAGGCTCCCTATCCATGCTGGTAAGAGCAGTTGCATTCTGCCATAGCTTGGCTCTAGCATGTCCTACCATATTATTTGCCCTCTTGCACTGTGTTAATTTGCAGTTTCTTTCACTGACTGCATTAATGTTTATTACAACTCAATTCCACGTTTGCCCTCTCAGCTTGTTTAAGCCTCCCCTTATCATGTATACCATATGTCCTAAAGGCTGCCATAAAGATGCAGTTTCCCCATGGCTGAATTTGTCCTTTCTCTGTTGTAATCACTTGTTTTGCATCATTACTGCACATAAAAATATGGCACAGTCATTCACAAAAACATGTTGATATCATCAAACAACCAAACAATGAAAACATGCCTGCGATCTTCAGAAAAAAGAAACAATAGGTGACACAAAACCCATAACTATAAACACATGCAGAATCTCATTCCAGCCAAGTAAGGTCGTGCTGAAGTAGTCATGAATGCATTTACATTAGTACTCGATACATCTATTCTTCCTCTAGCCCCTACCACTTGCTTGTAATCATAATAATATAATTTTTCATTCTTCGGTGACACTCAGAAATCTCCTAGTAAATGTATGTTGCTCTAACAAAATATCCTTGCCACTTCTGTATTTTACAGTTTATTCACTGTATTTCTACCATGTCTGTACAATCACTAAATGACACTGAAGTAAATAATATTCTCAGTGAACACTGCTTATTTCCACTGCTGTTGTAATGATTTTCCAATTACAAATGACAGCTTTACAGCCATTGTAGTATGCCCATCATATGAGTAAAATAAACATTGCTTTTAATGACCTCTAATATTAACTCATTTTAAAATATTTCATATTAATTTTCTATATTTTTATATTATTTTCTTACTTTAAAAAGTCCACGGTTTTGTAAATTATTTGCTGCCTAACTGAAGTAATTACAAGTTAATATGAGGATGTTAAATTTCTTCAGGGAAGTTCAGGGTCATTTATTTGTTTTTAAACAAATTAGACCCTTTGGCATTTCTCTCTATGAATGTCAGTAATACATGAATGAGGATGGCCACTTATGCTTGGAACTAGGATTAGGCTACCCTTGGATGTAGCCTCAGGTACATGTGAATGTGCTAAGGATAGCAAATACTCTGCAACAGTCCTCACCAGTCCCCAGAATAATCTCAGTTATTCTCTAAACTGACCATGTTTAGAAAAGACAAAATGGAGTCATATGCCTGTGAGTTTGCACAACCATGAAGTATAATCCCTGCCCATCTAACATCATCTGACACACCTTATCACCTCAAAGCACTCAGCATATACTAAAAGTTGGTGCTCACACACACAGGAACATTTATTTCTGCATAAAGCACCCCCCACCCCCAAAATAATGAGTACTGCTGCTGTGCTGCATGAGGAATGCATAAATGACATCCAGGTACAACACAGCAACAGGAGCAATTGTACCTAACATAGAAAACCTGATTATTTCATTAATGACTTTTATTCAGCATATAGATGATATGTGAATGTATTTCTTGTTTAAAAGAAGTAATCTCTGTGGTATCCCTGAAGTCTCAAACAACCTACTAAACAAGTATAGTGGGCCCAAAAACAAAACAGTGTAAGAAACCTCTCTGTGTGGAAGATTTTCAGTCCATATATCTCTAGTTAATCACTGTATATTAATTAGATCAGAAAATAGTAGAAGTAGTGAACTTAAACGTGTCAAGTCAAAAAATAATAAAAAATATATAATTTGAAATATTGTATAGAATTACTAAGCATTCGAAAGTAATCCAAGCAAGGCAGGCAGTCTGTTGCCAGTCGAAAATCCTTTATTATGTACACAGACAAGTGATCCAAGTAAAACAAAAATAACAGAGTAATAGTTTCCTCACAAGCTTTCTAAATATATATATACTTTTTATCAGGCAAGGGATTGGTTTATTGTGCTGTAAAACAAAGTGCTATTGGTACACATGTTAAATTCACGTCCCTTCCCCCATCAGTGCGACATTCGAGCTGGTCCTGCCCTACTTAGTAACTGTCATAATAATAATACAACCCTTATGTACTTTAAATAAAATTTATAATGATGTGGTACCTCTTATTTATTAAGTCTGTGATTTTATCCAAGACAATATACTACATGACTGGAAATATATCAACCTTAATCCTTTTGGCAATCAAAAAAAAATATATAAATATATACATATACAATCTGCATGTAAAAATCAATTGTAAAAATCATATTCTATTTTCATAACCTATTAACAAAGATCGCTTTCATCCATCTAGACTTCTTCAGGTCTCTGTACAACAACCCTAAAAACTATCTATAAAAATATTATTGTAAAATTAGGATTGTTATTACACATCATTTTGAATAAAGTGGAAAAAAGAGAACAAGAAAAAGAAAAAAATAATAAGAAAAGTATGATGATGGAAAACAAAATATACACTTAAATTAAAACTGATTTAACATGGTATTTAAAACCAACTGGTAAAATAAAATAAAATTAGTCGTGTAAATAATGTGGCAATTTTCTAAGTTCCAGTACACTTTTAATCGAACAGTAGTAGTTTAGTCCAGGCTTCCTAAAAGAGTTCATCTTTAATTGCCCCATGAGATCATGTTTCTCCAGAATATTCAGGATGTCTCCTTCAAGATCACCCATGTCTATGAGATCAACCAGTTCAGGGAGTGACTGTAACACTACAAAAGTAATTTACAGGACACAGTGCAATGAATGTGATGCATTCTATTTGGGCACGACTGTAAATAAACTTAAGGATAGGATTTCATGTCATCTGTCAAAAATCCACTCTGGATGTAAAAATAATGCACTAGCCAAACACATCATAAAAGACACACAGGTTTTAAGTTCCAGATCCTGGATCGCATAGACATGGGTGATCTTGAAGAAGACATCCCAAATATTCTGGAGAAACATGAACTCATGTGGCAATTTATTTATTTTTTATTTATTTATTTACTGTTGGTTAACCAGGATGGTCCATTGGGCCAAGTGAACCCATTTTCAATAGAGTCCTGGGGAGAAAAGCTCCAACAAGAATACATGTTACAGAGATATACATTACATAGTATACAATTCATAGCAAGGTAAAGTTTACAAACAGTAGAATAATCCACGAAAACGATAGAGTGTAGTTATATACATTTTTTTTTTAGGTTGATAGATGATATTTAGGATAGGATTATGAGCAACATATAGGAGATGAAAGTAATAAGGATAGAGGAAGTGGAGAATGATTATGTGGGGAGGGAGTAGGAGCATTCCCATCTGGATGTTAGGTAGGAGTGAAATGTTTTTTTAAAGGTAGGAAGGCTAGCGATGGTGCAAATGGAGGGAGGTAGGGAGTTCCATAATCGAGCTATGGAAAAAGAGAGGGCGAAGGGGTCTATGGACTACTATTAGGTTCTGATTAGTGAATGTGAGAGGTCTTTGAGTCTGGTGAATTTTAAAGGTAGAAGAAAGGGTGGGACAGAGGGATGGTTGGAAGATGAGTTTGTGCGCAAATGTGAGTTGAGTGTAGGAGAGGTAGTTGGGAAGTTCGAGCCAATTTAGTTTATGAAGTGGTGTGCAGTGGTGTGTTGAAGCTTTGGTACTAGTGGCAAATTTGGTTATTTTGTTGTAGCAGGTAGATAGTTTAGTTCTAATAGATGATTGTAGGTTAGTAAAAAGGGGGGCACCATAAAGGAGATAGGGTAAGAGAAATGTAGTAGAGAGAGTGAGTTTGGTTGTTGATGAGAGGAATCGCTTGTGTCGATAGAGCAGGCCGAGTTTCTGGTGGTTTTTTTTTATGTTTATTAGTAGATGGGACTCAAATTTAAGGTTATTGTCAATTTGAACTCCTAGAAGTTTGGTTTCGGATACCAGTTCAAGTGGAGTATTATTCTGACTGGTGATGGAGAATAGTTGTTTATCAAATGTGTTTGTTTTAGAGGGGGTAAATATCATTAATTTTGATTTGGCTGCATTAAGTGCAAGATGGTTATCTTTCATCCACAGTTCTGTGGTGGAGAATGCTTCTTGGGTGAACTGTAGAAGGGTTGGAATGGAAGAGGCTGCACAGATGATTGTAGAATCATCTGCGTATTGGATGATACTAGCATGGGGGATGGAGTGATAGTAATCATTTATGAAGATGTTGAACAGGAGGGGGCCTAATATGGAGCCTTGTGGGACCCCTGTGGGGGTGTATAGGAAAGAGGAGATGGCTTTTTTCCATTTGCAGTTTGTTGCCTGTTTGAGAGATAGCTGGTGAACCAGTTAAGAGTTGCAGGTGATAGGTTTAGCTTTGACAATTTAGTGAGCAGTAGGTTATGGGAGATAGTGTCGAATGCTTTGGAGAGATCAAGAAGGATGGTAGATACTGTGAGACCGGAGTCTCTAGCTTTATTCACAGTTTCAAGGAATGAAAGGAGGGCTGTCATAGTACTTTGATTAGGGCGGAAGCCATGTTGGGTAGCAATTAAAGCTGAACTCTTTTAGGAAGCCTGGATAAACTACTACTGTTCAATTAAAAGTATACTGGAACTTAGAAAATTGCCACATTGTTTACATGACTAATTTTATTTTATTTTATTCTACCAGTTGGTTTTAAATACCATGTTAAATCAGTTCTTACAATGTTTTGTTTTTGGACCTTCCTTTAAAAGAAAAACAAGTAGGTGACAAAGCATTTTTGGTCAAACTAAACATGCCAATAATAACAGTACCTGGTCCAGTGCTCCTACTGGCTAACTGAGTTTGGTTAGGGTGGTGACACACCCCAGAGAGAGTGGTTCTAAACCTGTGAACCACAGCCCTGCACATTTATTTCTTCTTTCTGGTACTGCCACTGTGAATGATGGCAACACCTTTAAAGGCACAAGGCTAATGTCCAAGCTGGTCAGATCAAGAGATCAAACTAATGCTCTACCTTGTGAGTTATTCATACCCGGATAAGATCCAGGTGTGCATTAGGATTTCTAATTGGGAAAAAAATAGATATTTGGCAGGATTTGTGTAAGTGCCAGTCATACCTGACAGAAACTGCCTGCTCTGTTCCCCGGTGCTATCTCAGGTATGAGGACCTACCTACAGAAGAGTACATCCAACCAACTGGCAGAGTGGGTCAACCAGGTAGTGGCAAGAAGGCCAAAGTTCTATAGTAAATATTTTTTCTTTATTTTTTTGAGATATTAAACATAGATTTAAAAAGTAAAATTATAAAAGTTTGTGTAATGGAAGGTATATGGTAGAAGAAATATGTGTAACTGCAAGTATGCATCTATAATGTTATTATAATGGAAAAAATATATAAACATAACTTTAGACAGAAATGGATCGGTATACTTTGTCTGTATAAATACAAATGTATATGTATGAGTAAAGAAATATATGTATATATGCATAAACATGTGCGTAAATTATGGATACACATATGAATGATTACATTTGCAACTATTTTTTTCATTTCTATAAATGTATTTATTTATAAGCAAACAAAAAATGTATTACCACACAATTTCATTTACAGTAAAAAAGGATTTCATTTGTGCAGACCAGAAAATATTTATTAGTAGGGTAAATGTGTAAGACAGTCATTTATTTCACAATATGAACACGTATACAATTTGGCTGAACTATGTCAGGCACCACACTCTAATCAGAGTGGAGGTTGGGGAGAAGATGGAGGTTGCAGTGTCAAGGTGTATTACTACTGTGTATATTTTTAAACCACCCTTTATATGCATACAGTTAGGAAAAAACTATCAAAGCACACATTATCGCCTGAAGCATATGTGCTGCATCCATCTGTCACAGCATTATGTTTTGTTTAATGAAGGTTGAATTGAAAGGAACTGCAAACTTCTTTCAATTGTTACATTTTTCTATGTGCGTACAGATTCTGCCTCTGCCTGAAGAAAATTCACAATGTGTTACTTAAAACTGCAACTTAAGAATGCAAACCATAATAATTTTAAGTAGAACCTAGACTGAAGGTGTATAGAAAGATTCCATAAGACACCCCTCTCCCAAACAGACAACATATAAAAGTGTAACAGTTAGAAGGAAGATGCACTCCTATTTATAACTTGCATTATTAGAAATACTGGCACAATATCAGAATTTAGATATTAATAAATATTTAAACAGACATATACTAAGCAAATGCATCAGTAAATGGAATGCATTGCACAGTATTAATAACTATATCAGAACTGTTACAGAAAAAAGGTGAAATACAGTTAAACAACAATTGTCATGTCTTCTGTGTGTAGTGGATGAGGATATTAGCTACAATGAAGTACAACACAGTAGGAGAATCAAAGCATTAGTTGAAGGAGCTTGTAAGTATGAATAAGATAAATGCAGTATTCTGTCTTTAACTGATTTTGTTAGTATATATAAATTCAAGAATTTATAATGGATATTATACAATAACAACTAATTAATATCTAAAATGCATGAAATAGGTGGAGCTTGAAAAGAATGGTTAAAACATAGATCTCTCCAAACCTACAACACTTTAAAGAATTACACAACCATACTAAAAGACAAATTAATGCAGATGAGAAAACCTACTGCAGAAACTCCTTACTAAGTCAGAGTTCTAGCCCTAAAAAATTCTGATCTTCTATCAATAATATACTCCATCCTATAAAAACACCACTTATAATACTGCCCCAAATAACACTCCCTCTGAAATAGCTGCTCAATTTAACATACATTTTATCGAAAGCATTAAAGCCCTTACTACAGATTTTCCACCTAACAGTCCTGACATGCCCTTTCCTCAGAAAACAAACACCCCCTGTTTCACCCTAAGACCCATTCAAGCTTTCTACATCAAATCGCTACTCCTTAAATTGGAACCCTGTTCTCTTTCAGCAGATAATCTCCCAGCAGAATGCATCAAGCTAGCTGCTAGTTCCATAGCCTATCCAGCATCTGTCCTAATTAATCAATCTATCAAGGAATCATACATTCCTTCTGTTTGAAAAAATCTTTGTCATCCTCCTTCATAAGGTTCATTTGATAGAACCATTTTCAGACCTATTGCCATATTATCTCCTTTGTCAAGACTTCTTGAGAAGTGCATTCATGAACAACTACTTGAACACTTCCTTCAGGAAAAAGCTCCTGACTCCCACACAGCATGGTTTTAGACCTGGCCATAACACTACGATGGCCTTATTAATTTCACAGATACTATTAACAAAGCCAGAGACAAATTTATTTCCTCTGTATTCCTTGATCTCTCTAAAGCTTTTGATCTAGTCTCTCACCAAAAACTTCTCTGTCAACTATCTTCCCTAGGGCTATCACAATCCATACTACTATGGTTTAACAAACAGATACCAGTCTGGACTGGCTCTCCACCTTTTCTCCCTTTCTTTCTGAAATATTGTCATTCCATAGGGCTCCATTTGTGGTCTTTACTCTTCAATATACTCATTAACAATCTATAAAAATGAACTTAACAAGATTCCCTTACACAATATGCTGATGATTCTAACCTAATATTGCACTTCAGATAACCACATATATCTTCAGAAAATTACTTAAGAAGTCTGTAACTCTGGTGAAAGTTGGCTATAGGACAATTTACTAAATCCTCCCAAAACTAAATTACTTCTCTTTTTTCCAAAATTGCATTTCCATAAAGAAAAAACAAAAAAACTGTAGAATGCATTCCTTAAATAATAAAATGTTTGAAGTTACTTAACATACAAGAGTATGTGGCATAACAATTGATTGCAATCTTAAATTTGATTTACATACCCACAACAGCACTGAGAAAATCCATCAAAAACTAGGTACCCTTCATAGAGCAAAAAAAAATTCCTTACGGACTCTGCCAAGGTAACTCTAGCTACCACTTACCTCTTACTCTCGCTAATTTATGTAGCCCCTATCATTACCAACCTACAAACCTTAATGATGCTGCATCGAAGTTGCTAGATTTGCTTGCAAAAAATCTTTATCAAAGCCACCACTGTTTAACACTAAAAACACTTAGCTGGCTTGAACTTCCTCACCACCTTACACCCACCTTATCTTAACCCAGAAAATCATCTGTACCCCATTTGTCTGACAAGCAATTAGCCCCATACTCCAATTCAGCCTACTAAACTGTCTCCTTTGGTCAAATGACAAAGAACTGCTTGCCATCTACAAACCACAAAGGGCTGCTGGGGTCAGTTTGTATTTCAATAATGTAGCTAGAACTTGGAATAGAATTCCTATATCAGTTAGATATATTTCACACCTTCATCTTTTCAAACCATTACTAAAAAGCTTCCTCTCAGCCTCCTGGCTTTGTCCCTGCTCCTCATGTGGGACATAGCTTTTCCTAACATACTTTATCATATCACCTTCTTATACTCATTTAAAACACTAAATCACTTAACAGGCTTATCCCCCTCTGATTCTTAACTTAAACTGCAATATCTTCTTCATATTTAGAACTACCAAATTTCCATCTCATCCCTATTTCTCTCTTATCACTTAACCTTGCTTACTCCGTTTTATACCTCACTCTAATGTATTTCTTAAAGTACTCCTACCTATCTTATACTCCACCTTTCTATCTATAAATTCTCAATACAGCGCTGTATATTAATGTTTGTGAATATCAGTACAAATTTTATTATACTGACTACTATGCTATGTATGCAGTGTAAATGCATTATTGTTGTAAATATTGATTGCATTAAATTTGTTACCTTGAAGCTTTTCTCAACACAAATTGACAAGGACGGCTCCAAACTGGATGAAAAAGTTTTAATCCACAAGAGACCGGCACAGTTCAATACGAAATAATTCCAAGCAGAAATCCCAAAAGACTTTAAAGCGCTTTTCATTTGTTCTCCAACAAACTTCATCAGAAAGTAATTTAGCAACACAGACCCCAATCATTTAAACAAAAAAATGCGGGAAAATTAACCTACATTTAAAGGTGTACAAACTTGAACAATACAAATGTATATAAACCTTCAATTAAAACTCTACATGAGATGAATCTTACATAAATAATCTAAAATAGAGTGTGTCATAGCAAGTAAACCTAGAAAAAATATTAAATACATACTAAAGAGTACTAAAGAGTTGTATACATATATATGAAAAAAACAACAACCTACACTAGATCATTAAAATGATTCCTAAGAGCTGGAAGACCTAACTAGGCATAGAAAAATATAAATATAAAAATTTTCTAACAGGGAATAATGTTAAATGGTACAAAATTATTTAATAATAATATAAAATGTAAAATAATCAATATAATGGAAACTATCTTTGTAAACTTCTTAATTTTAATGTACAAGAGATAGAACAAGCCTCGTTCAAACCTGGATAGTTGAAGGCATTTAACCTAATCTGCCATAACAACTCTAGTTCTTCCAGTTTGAACGAGGCTGGGCCACCCCTAATGTCCTGAAAAAATTGGTCAATGGCCAAAAACTTAAACTTGTGTAAAGGATTTAAATGGACATGTTTAGCTAGTGCATTGTCATTTTTATTGTGGGACATGGCATACTGATGTTCGTATACCCTGTCCCTAAGACAACGTTCAGTTTTGCCCACGTAGAAGATGGGGCATATGGTACATTTAGCTAAGTAAACAAGAAATTTACTATTGCAGTTATATCTGGCTTTCAACTTGTAAATGTTTCCATTAATAGTGAATTGGTTGGTACATTCCATATATCTGCAAAAGTTACAACTCTCACATTTAGACATTCCAGTTGTTCTAGGAGATGGCCCATTACGGCTCTCAAGAAAGTTTTTAACATTCCTGCCTTTTTTAAAAACAATTTGTGGTTTTGATCCACAAAAGGTAAATATAGAAGGATGGCATCTAAATAATTCCCAATTTTTAACAATAATGTTAGTAATAAACTTAGATTGTGCATTAAATTACGTAATGAAGGTGTATTGAAAAGACTGGTCATTAACCAAATTAAAAACATCATCTGATGAAATTTCTTGTACATCCAAAGTAACTGTGTCAATAGATGGTTTATCAAAACACAAAATAGGTTTAAACTGCTCAATACTTCTTTTGTACTCAACCTCTTCAATTAAATTGTCAATTAACAACTCCGGGTAACCCCGGTGTAAAAACATACGTTTCAAAAGATCACATTCATTAATGAAATCTAGTTGTAGACTACAAATGCATGAGGCCCTTACTAATTGACCCTTTACAACAGATCTTTTTTGGTGGAATAGGTGGCAACTAGAGAAATGTAAAAAAGAATTAGAATAGGTTGCCTTTCGATAAACCTGAGCAGTAAAGCAACCTAAAGTTAAATTCTTTGTCAACAGAATGTCCAGATAAGCAATAGAATTAACTGTAAATGAAAAAGTGAATTGTAAAAAATTAGTAGTGGAATTAAAACTCCTGACAATCTCAGAGGCCAAGATGTTGTCACCCTTTAACAAAATAAAAATATTGTCAAGAAAACGGGTGTAATAAACTATGGCATTCAAGTTTTTATTATTGTCAGATGAAAAGACAAATTTGGATTCCCATTGGGCCATTACCAAGTTGGCAACACTGGCACCACAAGGGGAGCCCATTGCCAGACCTATTTTTTGAAGGTAAAACTTGTTGTCAAACATAAAATAGTTGTTTGACAAAATTAATTCCAATAATTCCATAATTAAAGAAATATCTAAAGAAGAGGCTCCATATTTCCTCATTAAGTCTGCCACCCATTCCACTGCAGTATCGTGAGGGATACAAGTGTAAAGGTCTTTCACGTCAATTGTTAAAAAGTTGTAGTCTTTATTGAAACTCAAGTCATTGATCTTTGACAAGAAAGACCAAGAGTCTTTACAAATCTGGGGCTCAAGGGCTACATATTTCTGTAAGTAAACATCAATAACTTTAGAACAAGCGTTGGTTGGAGATCCACGGCCATCAATAAGAGGTCTCATGGGTGGATTTAAACGTCTTTGTGGATTTTAGGTATCCCAAATAATGTGGGATATCTAGGAAACACAGTGCACATGTAGTTAAACATAGTTTGATCCACCCGTCCCTCAATAAACATGTCATAAATACATGATTTTAAAAGACTATAGGCCCTGTTGACTTCAGACCTGGAGCTAACTTGATAAGTTTCATTTTCAAGTAAAGCTAACATGCGTGCGGTGTAATCAGAATTGTCAAAAACCACAAAGCCACCCCCTTTGTCAAGTTTGCATATTCTAATATCCTGAGATTGAAAATAACTCAAAATATCTCTCTCAGTTTTAAGCAGGTGGCCTATACTTGGATATTTATTGTTGTTGTTAATAATTAAATTTCTCAAATCCAACTCACTCATTTGTTCAAAGGTTGGAAGAAGGGAGTGAAGTGGAGGGTTGAACGTGCTAGATGTATGAAACTGACTACTTGTCATAGAATGACCAGAATTCATAAAAAACAAGCCTAAATTAAGCTTCCTGGTAAAAACTTTAAGCTCTAAAATGACTCTACTAATATCCATATTATGCCAAGGGACATAAGTATACCCCTTGGATAAAAAATCAACCATTTCTGAAGATAAAGTACTATCAGAGAAATTATAAACCTTAAAGTCATTGTCCTTATTGGAAATTATTATAGGATGTGGAGGAACATGACAATTAACAAGCTGGTCAGTACTAGTATTAAAGTCCTGTCCAACTAGTGGACTATTAGGGTCAAATAAATTATTACTTTCAATTGAAAAAGAACAAAAATTAGGCATAACAGGAGAACAAATTACATTCTCTTCTAACCCCTCAGTGGTCAACTCATCTGACCCAAGGTGTTGCTGGATCACCTTGGAAATTTTGAGCCCTTCTGCTGTTTTGGTCTGGCACCCATGAAATTGTGATTGTGAAAATCCTGTTGATTCCTGTTATAATTGTTATTATTAGTTTCACGGTGATAATGGCCAGATTGTTGATACTGTCTAGAATTGTAATTGTACTTAACTTTAGTTGAATTCATTAGTCTTTCACTCCTACGCAAAGGTTCCTGACTGATTTCAACTGGCTCAGGTGGAGCACTAGCAAGATGAACGTCAACGTGATTGTTTGATGGTCTACTTTGGTTAGTTGACTGACCATAAGTAGGAACTTGAGATGCGTCAACCAGCTCTATATTAGAGTACAAGTCATTGCTATTCACTTCAAGTAGTGAATAGCCAAGTTTACTTGTTATGACACACTCTATTTTAGATTATTTATGTAAGATTCATCTCATGTAGAGTTTTAATTGAAGGTTTATATACATTTGTATTGTTCAAGTTTGTACACCTTTAAATGTAGGTTAATTTTCCCGCATTTTTTTGTTTAAATGACTGGGGTCTGTGTTGCTAAATTACTTTCTGATGAAGTTTGTTGGAGAACAAATGAAAAGCGCTTTAAAGTCTTTTTGGATTTCTGCTTGGAATTATTTCGTATTGAACTGTGCCAGTCTCTTGTGGATTAAAACTTTTTCATCCAGTTTGGAGCCGTCCTTGTCAATTTGTGTTTTTAAAAGTTTAAGTGCCGTTTTGTTCTTGCAGTTTGTATGGCGTCTGTCTCCTCGGCTCCAATTTTACTGGATTCACCACCAGTTCCTTCTGTGCCGAGTTTCGGTAATGCTCAGGATGAAACCATTGTTAATGCTCAACTGGACTTGCTCGGTAATGGTAGGAACATTGACAATGTTTTATTGAATAATTCGTTGCCTCTCCTTTTGAGTAAAATTGAGTTTATGTGTAACCATTTGGAACAACTTGACAAAAAATATACTAGTCTTGCGAACTCTATTTCTCTTCGTTCTCCGGTTACCACTGCAAGACGGGAATCTAATGTTAACACCACGCGTGTTGATTATTCTAATAACGAAGAAGTTACAAATGCAACACAGGCATCTGAAGGCGCTTTGCTCAACTTAAATCAAGCGCCTCTTCAGAGTAGTGCCTTGGTCATCGGCACACATTCTACATTTAACCAAGACGATGATTATCCGGAAGTACGCGTTACTGATAAGAGCACTCCTCCACCGGCGCAGAGAACAGTAGGGGTTGTTCCATCCCTAAACGCTATCGTACCTTCATCATCTTTGGATATTTTGCCTACTTTTCTACAACCTACACTGGTTTCACCTGGTAACATATCTTCCAGCTTAAATCAAAATCGTGAAGGATGATTACATTCTAATACTTCACGAACTAATAAGGATGACTTTTTTCAAAACACTAATGGGAATGCTCTTTCACTTTCAGTATTTCTGGACAATAATTTTAAATTTGGAGTGGACCAATGTACGCGAATTTCACCCGACACTACAGGAGAAGGTAACACTTCTTTTCAAACCGACATTGTAGCAAATTTAAAGTTGCTTGACAACTTGTTACTCAAATATAAAAAAACCCAGCTTGAGGTAGCGTACTTCAAAGAATGTTTACATTAGAAGATTATCCCTAAGGGTTTGCAAAGGGTACAGTACCCGACAGGTCTTATCAAGGATTCTCCTTTTCACTTAGAGTTAATTAACTTGTTCGATCGACAAGGTTTTGAACTGCTTGAAGTAATGATTAAACATTACTCATTGATGGCAGACAAAATCTTGGTTCTTGTAAAAGAGGTTGACTCTAAGGTGTTACAGGACCCTCAATTTCAAAGGTACAAATATGAATACAATAGAACTTTTTCTAGCATTAATGAGCATCTTTCTAAGTTAAGCTCTAACAAGTCCAAGAAACTCGAACGTGACTGTTTGACTTATAAGAAAGGCACTGCCTACCCACCACCGCCACCAGCACAAATTTGGCAACTTGGCTATTCACTACTTGAAGTGAATAGCAATGACTTGTACTCTAATATAGAGCTGGTTGACACATCTCAAGTTCCTACTTATGGTCAGTCAACTAACCAAAGTAGACCATCAAACAATCACGTTGACGTTCATCTTGGTAGTGCTCCACCTGAGCCAGTTGAAATCAGTCAGGAACCTTTGCGTAGGAGTGAAAGACTAATGAATTCAACTAAAGTTAACTACAATTACAATTCTAGACAGTATCAACAATCTGGCCATTATCACCGTGAAACTAAAAATAACAATTATAACAGGAATCAACAGGATTTTCACAATCACAATTTCACGGGTGCCAGACCAAAACAGCAGAAGGGATCAAAATTTCCAAGGTGAACCAGCAACACCTTGGGATAGATGAATTGACCACTGAGGGGTTACATGAGAGTGTACTTCATTCTCCTGTTACGCCTAACTTCTGCCCTTTTTCATCTGAAAGTTATAACTTATTTGACTCTAATAGTCCACTAGTTGGACAGGACTTTAATACTAGTACTGACCAGCTTGTTAATTGTCATGTTCCTCCACGTCCTATAATAATTTCCAACAAGGACAATGACTTTAAGGTCTACAATTTTTCTGATAGTACTTTATCATCAGAAATGGTCGACTTTTTATCCAAGGGGTATACTTATGTCTCTTGGCATAACATGGATATTAGTAGAGTCATTTTAGAACTTAAAATTTTTACTAGGAAGCTTAATTTAGGTTTGTTTTTTATGAATTCTGGTCATCCCATGACAAGAAGTCAGTTTCATACACCCAGTACGTTCAATCCTCCACTTCATCCCCTTCTTCAAACCTTTGAACAATTGAGCGAGTTGGATTTGAGAAACTTAGTTATTAACAACAATAATAAACATCGAAGTACAGGCCACCTTGTTAAATCTGAGAGAGATATTTTGAGTTATTTTCAATCTCAGGACATTAGAATATGCAAACCTGATAAAGGGGGAGGCTTTGTGGTTTTTGATAATTCTGACTACACCGTACGCATGTTAGCTTTACTTGAAAATGAAACTTATCAAGTTAGCTCCAGGTCTGAAGTCAACAGGGCCTATAGTCTTTTAAAATCATGTATTTATGACATGTTTATTGAGGGACGGGTAGATCAAACTATGTTCAACTACATGTGTACTGTGTTTCCTAGATACCCTACATTATTTGGGATACCTAAAATCCACAAAGACGTATTAAATCCACCTATGAGACCCCTTATTGATGGCCGTGGATCTCCAACCTACACTTGTTCTAAAGTTGTTGACGTTTACTTACAGAAATATGTAGCTTTGGAGCCCCAGATATGTAAAGACTCTTGGTCTTTCTTGTCAAAGATCAATGATTTGAGTTTCAATAAAGACTACAATTTTTTAACAATCGACGTGAAGGACCTTTACACTTGTATCCCTCATGATATTGCAGTAGAGTGGGTGGCAGACTTAATGAGAAAACATGGAGCTTCCTCTTTAGATATTTCTTTAATAATGAAATTATTGGAGTTAATTTTGTCAAACAATTATTTTATGTTTGACAACAAGTTTTATCTTCAAAAAATAGGTTTGGCAATGGGTTCCCCTTGTGGTGCCAGTGTTGCCAATTTGGTAATGGCCCAATGGGAATCCAAATTTGTCTTTTCATCTGACAACAATAAAAACTTGAATGCCATAGTCTATTATACTCATTTTCTTGACGACATTTTTATTTTGTTGAAGGGTGATGATATCTTGGCTTCTGAGATCGTCAGGAGTTTTAATTCTACTACTAATTTCTTACAATTTACTTTCTCATTTAAAGTTAATTCTATTGCTTATTTGGATATTTTGTTGACAAAGAATTTAAATTTAGGTTGCTTTACTGCTTAGGTTTATCGAAAGGCAACCTATTCTAATTCTTTTTTACATTTCTCTAGTTGCCACCCATTCCACCAAAAAAAATCTGTTGTAAAGGGTCAATTAGTAAGGGCTTCACGCATTTGTAGTCTACAACTAGATTTCATTAATGAATGTGATCTTTTGAAACGTATGTTTTTACACCGGGGTTACCCAGAGTTGTTAATTGACAATTTAATTGAAGAGGTTGAGTACAAAAGAAGTATTGAGCAGTTTAAACCTATTTTGTGTTTTGATAAACCATCTATTGACACAGTTACTTTGGATGTACAAGAAATTCCATCAGATGATGTTTTTAATTTGGTTAATGACTATTCTTTTCAATACACCTTCATTACATCATTTAATGCACAATCTAAGTTTATTACTAATGTTATTGTTAAAAATTGGGAATTATTTAGATGTCACCCTTCTATATTCACATTTTTTGGATCAAAACCACAAATTGTTTATAAGAAAGGTAGGAATGTTAAAAACTTTCTTGAGAGACGTAATGGGCCATCTTCTAGAATAACTGGAATGTCTAAATGTGAGAGTTGTAACTTTTGCAGATATATGGAATGTACCAACCAATTCACTATTAATGGAAATATTTGTAGGTTGAAAGCCAGATATAACTGCAATAGTAAATTTCTTGTTTATTTAGCTAAATGTACTGTTTTCCTCATTTTTTACGTGGGCAAAACTGAACGTCGTCTTAGGGACAGGGTATACGAACATCAGTATGCCATGTCCCATAATAAAAACGACAATGCATTAGCTAAACATGTCCACTTGAATCCTTTACATAAGTTTAAGTTTTTGGTCATCGACCAATTTATTCAGGACATTAGGGGCGGTCCAGCCTCGTTCAAACTGGAAGAACTAGAGTTGTTATGGCAGATTAGGTTAAATGCCTTCAACTATCCAGGTCTGAACGAGGCTTGTTCTATCTCTTGCATACTAAAATTAAGAAGTTTACAAAGATAGTCTCCATTATACTGATTATTTTACATTTTATATTATTATTAAATAATTTTGTACCATTTAACATTATTCCCTGTTAGAAAGTTTTTATATTTATATTTTTCTATGCCTAGTTAGGTCTTCCAGCTCTTAGGAATCATTTTAATGATCTAGTGTAGGTTGTTGTTTTTTTCATATATATGTATACAACTCTTTAGTACTCTTTAGTATGTATTTAATATTTTTTCTAGGTTTACTTGTTATGACACACTCTATTTTAGATTATTTATGTAAGATTCATCTCATGTAGAGTTTTAATTGAAGGTTTATATACATTTGTATTGTTCAAGTTTGTACACCTTTAAATGTAGGTTAATTTTCCCGCATTTTTTTGTTTAAATGATTGGGGTCTGTGTTGCTAAATTACTTTCTGATGAAGTTTGTTGGAGAACAAACGAAAAGCGCTTTAAAGTCTTTTTGGATTTCTGCTTGGAATTATTTCGTATTGAACTGTGCCAGTCTCTTGTGGATTAAAACTTTTTCATCCAGTTTGGAGCTGTCCTTGTCAATTTGTGTTTTTAAAAGTTTAAGTGCCGTTTTTACCTTGAAGCTTTTCTCCACTGGCCTTCCCTGAAAAAGGGATACCTTTCCCAGTACACAAATGTCATTAAATAAATAAATAAATACTAAATAAATAAAAACATGCACGCTGATTAAACAACCAATATATAAATATTAAATAAAAATATGTGCACTGATTGGACATCCATTCAGTGTGATCATTGTAAAATGAGCATATTTCAATAGAAAGAAGTTCATCTGTCTTTCTGTTGAAATATTCTCCATCTAAAACACATTAATTTAAATGGGACAGTGTGGGTCATATTTCACAAAACTTTCTTAAACTTTTTAAAAGACTTGAAATGCAATTAATATATAATGAAGCTATACATTACACTAAAAATGGTTCATAGGTTCATAGGTGTGTACTAGGCTAATGGCACTGGAGCCTTTACAAGCCTAGCCCATAGGATTACCCTGGCATCATACCACCCAACCTTTTTTCCCAGTACCTCTGTCGAGTAGAGTCACTGGAGTGATCTCCGGGGTGAATTGTCTAGTTCCCATCCACTCATCACAATTTCTCTTGAACAGGGCCAGTGAGGCACTCTGCTTGACATGTATGGGAAGTCTATTCCATAGCATGGGCAGCCTCTGGGTTATGAGCCTGTCCCTCCAGCTTATTCTGTTGATTGTGGCAATGAGGTTAAGGTCTCTGGAGTGTGTAGTGTGGAGAGATTGGGATTTCTTTAGATGTAGCATTTCTAACAGAGCTGGGTTAGACGTGGCTTTGTAGGTCAAGCAGAGATTGCCTCTAAGAAGGCAATATGAGACAGAGAATAGTTGGAGTTTTTTTGAGTCTGTCCATATAAGACACGTGTTTAAGGCCTAGGATCCTCTTTGTGAGGTACTTTTGCGGCCTCTCCAGTTGTTGCAGGTGTCTAGTGAGGCACATGCCAAATGGGGCATTGTACTCAATGATTGGGCGAATGAGGGAAGAGAAGAGGGAGACAATGATCTATTTCTTTCTGGATGCAAAACCCTTAGTAATGAGATATGCCACATAGAAGGACTTTCTGACCACAGTGGCAATGTGGTGGTCAAAAGAGAGGTTGCTGTCAGCTTGTGTTCCCAGATCTCTTATAACACCTTCTGTGTTCAGTGGATTACCATCGACGTGGTAATTCATGGTAATTTTTATGTTTAAGCCTATAGTTTAAGGCACAGTTTACTGCCTTCAGAGTTGTTTAGTTTCTATTTTAATGCATTTTCTCTTTATAATTCCCAACTTGCATTGAATGTTTTCAGTTAATGCATTCATAAGTGCTGTCTCAGCTAAAGTACAACAGCTTTTAATATCAGTACTGTGACTCTAACGTGCTAGGTACTGCAATATGTTAGCATGGTCTGGATGATATTATTCTGCTCTCCTTAATTAACAGATGAGTATATGTACTTTTCTGATATACTATATGCCAAGACCCTGGAAGAAAACACAATGAAGCTTATGGACAGGACGACTTAGTCAAGCCTTGTAGTTGTTGATTTAACAGTGTAGTCCACAGAAATCCACAGGATAAAAATGCCAAGGAACAAAGGTTTTCAGCTGTAAAATAGTTTAATCCAAGCATTCACTTCACAGGAAAAAAACACTGAAATCACACTAACTCTCCAAATGCAAGTACGTTTTCATTTCATAAACTTCCTCAGATGTGGGCTGGTAACTACATCAGTGCATATATGTACATCAATTAACATTTAAAACTACCAGTCTCATGTTGCATAGTAAATGAGGCATAATTGAAAATTATGTCATGAAAACTTTTAAAGGCACATTCTAAATGCCTTATTTCTTGCATAAAAAGTACTATTGACCTAATTGTACTAATGATAATCAAATATCATACCAGTTGTCTAAAAGTTTGCAAACTCTTTGATGCAGTCACTTTTATTACTTTAATTTAAACTTTAAAATCTCTAAAACCTTTTAAAACCTTTTCTAAAAAACTTTTAATAAAATTCCATCTTGTGGAACGAAGTTGAACTACCATTTTCTATTATAAAGAATGTATGCTTCCTCGGAATTTCTCTGACCCCAGAACTTATATGAAGTAGCTGTTGTAATCATGCTTGCAAAAGTCAGAGCAATACAGTAATAAGCAGCTATCTATGTTAATAAAAATATGTTTAAAATGTTCATGTTAAATAAATAAATGAATAACGTGCAAAAAGGAAAATACAAATACTTTAAAAAACATTCTAAAAAAACTACCTAGAAATATCTCCATGTCGACCAAACAACTCTAAATGACACCCTGACACAAGTAAACTGGAGCATTCTCAAAGTCCTCCCACTAGATGAAGCTGTTGAATTCTTTAGTTCAACCTTCTTAGACATCCTAAACAGTCTAGCCCCCATATGGCAAAAAAGAATTAAAAACAACAATGCTACCTGGCTTACTCATCCCATAAAACAACTGGTGTCTAAAAGAGAGAAATGCTGAAAGCTTTGGCAAAAAAAAAAAAAGACCCCCATACCTCCTACAATTCAAGTAACTTCATAATCAAGCAAAACGTGCAGTAGTAAAAGACAAAAAACAATTCTGTCTAACCAGAAATGCCATAAACAAAACCCTAAGAAATTCTGGAATACAATCTCAACCCTACTTAACCCAGGATTCAGTAACAACCCCTGTCCTGACCCAGACAAATCCCCCACAGAAGTTGCCACAATATTCAACTCACATTTTAAAGACTCCATTGCTAAACTTACAGGAAACTTCCCTCAAATAACTATCACAACACACTCACCAAATATAAACTCCATGCCAAACTTCACCTTCTCCCCATCCCTACCTCAATTCTCTTGAAACTACTCCTTAAACTCAAACCATGTACTAATGCACCTGATAACCTACGCCCAACATACCTGCAGATGCCAACAAAGTCTATAGCTTATCCATTTAGCATACTTATCAATAGATCTCTGCAAAAACAGTAAGTACCCACTATCTGGAAAAAAGCTTATATTCTCCCACTACATAAAGGTGGTCAAAACATAGAGTTCACGAATTTCTGACCCATAGCAGCCCTTTCCTCTCTATCCAATATTCTAGAAAAAATGTGTCCACAGTCAATTCCTAAAGCACCTCCTAGACAATAAAATCTTGTCCACCACCCAACACGGTTTCAGACCTAGGCACAGTACCACCACTGCCCTCATATTCATTGTTGGACACTGTAAACCATGCAAGTGATACAGGGAAAACTGTGTCCTCTTTATTCCCTGACTTGTCAAATGCATTTGATAACATCTCACATACCCTACTACTCGCTAAACTATCTAACCTAGGAATCTCACCCCCTACCTTAGATTGGTTCTCTAACTACCTTACAAATAGACAACAAGCAACAAAATGGGACCAGTACTTTTTACCTTATCTCCTAATATTAACAGCAGTGCCCCATGGCTCTATACTTGGAACCTATTTTTCAGCATATTTGTTAATGACTTCCACTCTTCCCTCACTTATTCAATACACAGATGATTCCACCATCATCTGCTCTACCTACTCCACCAGTTGTTGTTGTTGTGTCTTTTGGCTTTTCCCGGTTAGGGGTCGCCACAACGGAACTCCGGTCCGCTAATGATTGGCAGTTGATTGTTACATGCCGAGTTGCCAGCCCTGATGCACAACCTTCAACGAAGGTACGCCCATTCACGCATGTCTCCATGCAGAAGACGGTCTAGCTGAGAATCGAACCGGACAGCGTCTTACTGTGAGGCAACAACGCTACCAAAGCACCACCACCAGTGAACTCTAAAAACTAACTCAAATTGCCTTCTCATCTACAGAAACATGGATGAGCAACAATCACCTAGCCCTAAATGCTAACAAAACCAAACTCCTTCTATTCATCCCTAAAAGATCCACCCCCATAAACAGGTCAGTATTTACTATTCAGCCTCAGAACAGCATTGTCACCAAAGTAGTGCCCCACACTAAACTCCTTGGAGTTACTATTAGTGAAAATCTTTCCATTGACCTTCATATCCTAAACAACATCAGAAAAACCCAACAAAAGTTATTGCTTAAGAGACACATAACTTCCCTCAACCACTCAGCAAAAAAAAAAAAAAAAACCCTAGCATCCTCCTTTCTTTTACCATCTCTACTATATGGTGCCTCCCTGCTCACAGGAATTCAACTCTCAATAAAAAACAAACTCAAATCTTGTTACAATAAAGTAGCAAAGTTTATCAACAATGCTACACATACCTCCCATCACTGTATATTCCTTCAAAAACTTAATTGGCTCAAACTACCTCACTTCCTAACTTACCTACAATTCACCACTGCACATAAAATCATAACTAAACCAGCAGAGTGCCCATCCCTAGGCTCACTAATGTCCCCCTAGAGCCCTGCTAGATATCTCAGATCAGAAAATAAACGTCTTCTAAAGGTAGAATTACCCAACCTTACATCTGGCCGAGCTCTTTACTCCATTGCTATAGCAAAGGTGTGGGATTCCCTACCCACCACATTCAGAACCACTTCTAACCACATCATTTTCAAGAAGTCTCTGCAATAGTACTTCTCCAAACTATGGCTCTGTACATGCTCAAATAATTCTTCCAGCATTACATGAAACTAGAAACCTGTTCTAACAACTTTAAAACGTATCTATCTAGCTTCACTTAATTTAACTCTTCTCACTCTCAGTTTTATATATCCTCAGCTGTTTGTCTTTTCCAGGTTAGGGGTCGCCACAGCAGAACTCCAGTCTGCTAATGATTGGCAGTAGATTTTTTATGGTGCCGAGTTGCCAGCCCAATGTCCAACCTTCAGCAAAGACACGCCTATTCATGCATGTCTTTCGGAGGCCACTCGACCGCGGAGAGGACATGCAGACTCCACACAGAAGGCACTCCAGCTATGAATCGAACAGGAGAACCTCTTGCTGTGAGGCAACAATGCTACCGCTGTACCACCATGGCACTGTACAAGATGAAATTTAAAGAAAAGAAAGCCACATTATAATTGTATAACAACATGTATATATTTATATATATAAGGAGGTAATAGTCCTTGGTCTTCGTGGTACTTTTCTGCTTTGGTCTCCAGTGGTTCTTACACCATGTATATATTTACCTGGATATAAATCATTGTTATTTTTGTATTTTGTATAATGTTGCTTGATAGTAACATGAACCTATTAACAGCTGTTATGTAACTTTATCTCATCAATGTATATGTAATATGTGGAACTTTTCTCCCCAAGCCTCCACTGAAAATGGGGATTCCTAGGCCCAGTGGACTATCCCCGAAAATAAATGCAAATAAATAAATAAATAAATAAATAATAAAATAAATTATCCTTCTTCCATGACTCCCACACCTTAAATAAAATTTTGCATCTTTAAAGCCCTTCAAGTTTTCTTCAACATTTTGCTTGATTGATACTCCAGTTAGAGCTTTTGGACCTAGAATACATTGCAACAAATATCATATACACAGTCCTTGAAACAAAAGAAATTTGATAACAATTCACTTTGGTAAATATCTATATTCCCATGCCATGCATACACAACTTTAAAAGCATAAAATCTAAAAACAAACAACCCATACCACAAGGTCTGCTTTCTTATCTTGTCGAGAACGAGCATGCCAATGAATGGGAAAATATAATAATAAATGCTAATTTCTATTTTACCTATATTTGCTTCCTGCTGCAATCATCATGCCTTACAATTAACATCTACAGAAGAATTCCAGAAAAGATTTTTGTGGAACAGATTGACATTTTAAAGATCCACAGCTAAACACCGAAAAAAATTCTGCAAATCAATCCTTCTATGTGAAGTGCACACTGAAATTAAATGAACAAACAAATGAATAAAGAGTTCTCAGTAAACCCTAAATATACTGCACAACAGACTAGACTTAAAATGCCCACTATACTACATTTTCAATACTTACAGACTACAGATGTACAATTATGAAAGGTTCTGTGATGAACAGACATAATATGACAAAAACTATGTGGACTCTTCACAGATGGCTAACATTAAAAAAATAATAATAAAAAGGCAGCACAGATGGCAATGTACTGAACAGCCATCGACTATTTACAGTACATACCTTGTATATTCCAGACTACTGAAGCTGGCATAAGAGTAGAAAAATCTGTCTATACAATGGCATTATTCATAAAAGGTGAGACATTTTTTCTTTTAATAATATCATTCTGTAATAGCAATATTCCACTCCTGCGTGTGGGTAATGTAGGATTTACCCATACCTTGATGTGGACTATTGCTAAAGTAATTGAAGCAAGCATGCTTTTAGTACATTATTGCAAACAGGTGTAAAATACATGTCAATATATAAGGGCAGTATTCTGTTTTTAACTGATTTTATTATGCATATAACTGGTGTTTATAAAGGATACTAACTGAAGTCCTAAAGTGCTTTCACTGCAGTATTGCAATCAAAAGATATGCCACTGTATAAATGCAGTATGCTGCTTTTAACTGATTTTATTAGCTATATAAACCACATATTAGCTATATAAAGGTTGGTTTCAGTACAATATTGGAAACAAATGCATATCAGGCACAAATATGACTTGTCTTATTATTTATGTTAGTATAGCAGAGTACTCAATGCAAACCCTCACCAAGACTTGATAGCAATACACTCATCCTACCAAGTATGCATAATCACTTCCCATATCATTGTTCCCATGTATGCATAAGCAATTCCCATACATTCAATAAATAATCAATAATTATTCATAAAAAAACAATTGTTTTACAATAATAAATTGAATGCTTTCTAACATTATGTGTGAATTTGTTGTATGTATTTTCTCTTTGTTTCCCCATTTTTTCTTTTTCTTATTTTAATTATGTATTCCTTTGTCCTTTATTTTCTTTCTTTGCCATTTTTGTTCCTTTTTTTTTTTTTACAGATCCAAATTCCTCTGGAACAGCCCAATCTTGTACCTCCCAGGTTAGGGACTATTCACCCTCTGCTTGTACAGGGATATCTTCACAGCTTTGGTATGTTGGCACTGATCCTGTAGGCAGCTGGCATGTGGCAGTTTGGAAGCCTCACTGAACCGGGGCTTTGGGACTTGGTTGAGGATGTGGTAGAACAGGTTATGGACAGATGTCTTTAGCAAAGTGAGGCTTCTTTTCAGTGGATGGAAGACTTGCTGCTGTAGTCAGAGCCAACCACCATGCCACCGCAGGCCTTTACCCCCTCAACATCAGAGTCCTCCACTGCAGCACCATCTAGCAGTGGAAACATTTGAGGCCTTGGGGACTGGGGATTGTTGTTGGGCACCACTCCTCATTACCCCATTCTTTCCCTTATCCTCTGTCTCTCCTACACCCTCTTACCTACTTCCCACCTCCACTGCCCTCTCATACAAAAACATTTTTTAAAATAGGGGTGTTTATCCTGACAAAACATAGTACCCCTCCTCTCCCAGCTCCTCCAGCACAACCCTCTTTATATGTGCCTGCTGAGTTTCCCTCTGTGTGTTTGCTCCTTTTTTCAGTCTTTCCTGTCTCTCCCTTCCAACACTTTAATGAAAACATCAGGGTGTCCACATGTGGATACTCCTCTATAAAAGATAATAAATCCCTTTATTTTTTAACTATTAATAACAAAAGCTGCTAAGTCTATCACTTTCCCTAAGTCTTTCAAGCACGACTGCACATTGGCTCATTCATCCTCAGTATCTGAGTACATATGGTCAAACAAATCCCAACGCTTTCATGCGGTTCTTTGTATATATTTAATGCTTTACTTCAAGTACTTTACACTTTTACCTGTGTAGGCGTGTTTATCAAAAATTCCTTTGCATTTCTTTAGTCAGTTAGAATAACTTCCTCTTAGTTTGTTTGCATGTGTGTGTAGTAGCACTCTTTCTGGATAACTGCTACACAGTTGCATAATCCAGGACTATGAATTCCTCCTGATGTTTGCAGTGGGACAGATAGTTGAGAAGAAGCTAAAGATATGGAAAGAATCCAACTGGGGATTCCTAGACATGGTGGAAGCATATGACAAGGTCCAAAGGAATCCAAATTGGACAGTCTTGCAGTGTTTCAAAGTCCCAGAAACACTGGTAGAAATAGTGCAAGCTATGTACAAGGACCCAATGACAAAAGTATGAATGGTGTTCCAACTCACAGAGGGGGATTCCAGTGGGAGTGGGTTGCACTGCTGTTCATACTTGTTATGGGCTACATTAATTAACAGGTTAGAGGGGACAGAGCAACAAAACTGCTATATGTAGACAATGTGGCATTACAAGCAGACTCTAAAGAGAGACTTCAGTTTTGCATTCTATTTCTCTGTCATTTGCTGAAGAGACACAATGAAACTGAGTACAGGCAAGACAGTTGTCATGGCAGCAACCGGGGAAATTCAGAAGAAGCTGAAAATTGAGACAGAAGGGAAAATAGTGCAACAAATTAATAGCTTCATTTTATATGGGGATGGTAGAGGAGAAGGGAATTCTGAATGAGGAGGTTAAAGCTAGAATCAGAGGGGCTACAGCTATCCAGAATATCAGGGTCAGTGTGTAAGCAGAAATGTAAGGTGCACAAAACAGTGGAGTGACCAGTAATACTGCAGAAGCTTGGGCAGGGAAAGCAGAGCAATTGGGGGAGCAAGAAGTGGTACAGATTAAGTTCTTGAGATGGGTGGTAAGACATACACTATTGGGTAGATGAAGAACTGAGGACATCAGAACAGAAGCCAAATTAGTTCCAATTGCAGAGGAGTCAAACAGAAAAGATTACTATGATTCAGGCAGATGTGCAGTAAAGCAGAAGATTTGTTAAAGAAGACTGGGGAAAAACAGGAAGAAGACAAGAGGAAATGAGGGCATCCAGAAAAGAGATGCATGAAGACCTGTGATGTCAGACATGACTGTCAAAGAAGATAGGAGAGAGTCATTTACTTGACAAGGATGGTGACTGATAATGTGATACCCCAACCTCATGAAGAAAATGGGAAAATGTGGGTTAATGATGATGATTTTGCTGCTAAGGTTACCACCTCCTAAGTTTGAGTTAATACTTGAACTGTTCTAGATTTTAGGGGAAGTAATAAAGTGACCATGTAGTTATTTTTTAAGGCAAAGATGGATTTGGGATTAGTTTACATTTGAATTCATGCCATTTGTTTATGCATAAATTATTGTAAGAAGACATGTAATTCATCTCTAGGCAGTCCATCTTTCTTAGAGAATGGTGTATACAAGCTTAACTCTTAAACTAAGTTCAAAATCCCCATACTTCCATTATTACTTATCTTGTTTTAAACCTTTTAAGGTGTATGGAAAGGAAGGTTATGAGAGCCTTCACAACATTGCTCTTTGGATGCTTTTAAGCTTTCATATTCCTTAACTAAATGCAGGCTGTTTGTTGCAAATGTAAGGAATGAAAACAGAATACTCAACTTAATGAGGCTGTATTACCAAATGTGTGTGTGTGTGTGTGTGTGTGTGTGTGTGTGTTGGAGGGATATAAGCTAATTTTGAGGTTGTAGTATCTCACAATATTACAATATTTTGCTTAATCCAAGATAAAGCCTCTATATTTATATCTATATCTGTCTATGTATATAGATGCACACACACACACACACACACACACACACACACACACATATATATATATATATATATATATATACACATATATATATATATATATATATATATATATATATATATATATATAATAGCAAAGTTATGTAGGAATGCTGGCTCACATTTGAGGGTGTAGTGAGGCAATGGTTACATGCAGATGCACTTAAATTGCCTTTTTGCCATGAAGTTTGGAATTTAGTATTTACTAAATTAAATCTGTTTTATTGTTTTGCTGTACTGTGGATAACGATTTTGGTTCTCCATATTCTGATAGTTAGCCTAAAAAAAAAAAGTATATATATATATATATATATATATATATATATATATATTTTTTTATTATTTTTTTTTTTAACGTGTGTGTGTATTTAAAAACTGCTTTGTGAAGCAGTTCATTTACAATTTTCCTGTTTTGTCTTTCTATTCATTGTTATACATATCACAAATTTCATAGCATCAGAAGTAATTATAAACAAGTCATTTCATCTTTGTATGAGAAATGGTGTAGTTACAATTAGCAGGAAACTTGTCTCTCAAGGATAATTTATCCAAGAACAGGAACCGGTAGATCTAGAAATTCAATGCATTTTTGACTGCCAGTGGTATATACAAGAAGCCTGAGAATGGCACAGTGTCTTATATCTTCATATGTTGCAAGAGAAGAACCCCTGAACATTTATGTTACATTTTAATTTTAAGTGTGGGAAGGGGGAGGGGACAGAAAATACTACTGTGGTGAGACAGATTATCTGAGAATGACTTCCCATGAGGGTACAAGGACCCACAGAGTCACTAGATACTTTTGCTAAGGAACAAAAAGAAAATTGAGACAAAGACTGAATTTGGTGATATATATGATTAATTAATGTGAAACAAAAAAATGGGCCAGCTTCCAAAGGACTTGCTCTCATGGTAACTGACTTACTCCATTGTAAGGCCTAGCTATAACAAAGGCTCACAGTGGAGTTAGCCATTTACACCAAGAGGAGTTCCTTTGGAATTGGGACCAGAGTGTGGTATCACAAATGATCATTTGGTGGAGAGATTGTTGAGGGAATCAGATCTGATGTTAAACTGACATGTGCAGAATAAGGAAGGTGCTTTATCAAGGTTAAAAGGGCACTGAGAACAGAGTGAAATGTATAAAATCTGTGAACAAAGAAAATCAGTTTGAATAAAAGTAGAATAATATAAGTATTGACGGCTATGAAAAGCTAGAGAAATATGCCCTTGGTAAGTTCTGCAAAAGGTGAGGCAAGAAACCTGATAGAATGAAACATGACTTGGTTAATAATATGTACAGAGGCTGTGAAAAGAGAAATCACTTTGCTAAGTGTGTAGCATTAAAGAAATCTGTTTCACATTTGAAAAAAAAATGAGGTGTTTCTGGTCATATTTGTTGTCAATGTGTACACTGTGCATGAAAGAAAGTAATCTAAAGGCATCACTGTATAAATTGCTTACTAGTACTGGTCATTATGAAAATCTACTTTATCAGAAAGCATTTGCATTTGAATATACAAATCAGAAAGTGTTTCACATCCTTGAAATAACTGGTAATTCTGTGTTGTTTCATTTGACTTGGTAGAGGCAAGGCACATAGGAAAGAATTCCTTTTTTTTTGCATATTTTGCCTCCCATTGCCTGCTAGTCTTTAGGCCCTCTCAGACAATCACTGGAGCAAGGGTTGACTATAAAGATGCCATCATTTGGCAAACAATCAGGGTTGGTTAGGGCATTTACCTAGTGTATGTGGCCTTACTCCCCCACATACATTGAGGTTTGGCTTGTGGAGGAATGTAATGAGGTGTTCATGCTGGCCATCCCTCACATTTGCAAGGGGCATTGCCAGCAAGAGACCCATACTTCCCATCATCAAGCATGGTTTCCAGCAGAAAAAAATCACACTACCCTGCAGCACTGACCCCCCCCCCCCAGGAGATGTTCTGCAGGCCCTTCCTCTTCACTCCATTCCCTCCTTCCCTACCTGGTTCCCCCAGTTCTAGAGACACTAAGTAATCCCTGATAATGAATTCAGAGAAACATCAGTGTGTGCCACAAAGCCAGACGTGAAAAGAAATCATAGTGTGAATGCAAAACTGCATAATGAATCTGCTCATTTTGTGCAGAGTAATGACTTGTTTAAAGAGCTCAAAGATTTAAGAATGGTTTGTATTGTTCTCCATGAGTTCCTCATATTCAGATAGACAACTCATTGCTGCAAGTACTGTATGCTCTAAGAAAATTTACAGTACATTTTCGAGATAGTATCAAGAAAGTCTTGAAATTAATGAAATACATGGGTATCTTACTGGCTCAGCTAGAATATTGAGCCTTGCTAATTGCTACGGCTTCTAACATATATATATATATATATATATATATATATATATATATATATATATATATATATATATACCATTCATGGTAAACCTACAAAATGGGTAGACAGAATGATTGTTGCTCTGAGATCAGATACATTTTTCTATTTATATCAAGCCACAAAATTTGAACAGAGCTATAAAAACAGAGAACACCATTCACCTTATAAAACTGACATCTTCCATGCCAGAAACAAAGTACTTTCAATGCTTAGTGCTACTTAGATATTTTAGAAAATTAGACTTACTGCAAAGTATCCTCAGCTGTATGAATTTATTTCACCTGTAGGGACATACAGAATTATCAGACTTTCATATATTACTTTTTAGCACCTACATTATTTCAGCAAGTTGTTGAACATATGATCACTTGGCTTTATGGTACTAATAGCTGATGACATACTAATGTGGGGTTATATCAGTGGTGAATGACAGAATGCAGAATTACTGAAGAGCTGCAGATGGACTAACATCAAGCTAAGTATAAAATTAGATAGAGTAAGAGCATTGAGATGTATGGAGCATATCATAACATCTAGAAGCCTGAAACCAGACCATGAGATAGTCAGCAGTACTATAAATGCCTCTTCAGAGGATTAGCATACCCTTGCAAGATTTCTTAGTTTATTTTATTTATTTTGAATGTGTTAACCAGGCTAGAACACTGATCCCATTGGACCCATTACAGTCTCAGCCGGGGAAAACACAATAGATACATGACATTATATACAGAGAGAATGACAAAATGCAATATATACATATATTATATACAAAGTGAATATCATAATGGGATTGAGGGTATAAAGGCAATAGATATATACTGCTATATGCAGAGTGACTGAAACAAACACAGTATATACATACATTAAATCTAGAGTGGTATAAGAGCTGGCATACTGAAAGAATCACAATCAAAAATAGAGTCAGAGCAAGTTATGCAGACAGAAGAAGGGAGTGAAGAGGTTAAGTTATATGACCAGAGAGATAAGCAGCTGCATTTTCCTGAGTCTTGAAATGTGCTTTTATTTGTGAACAGAAAATGGGGTAAGAGGAATGATCTTTAAGAAAAAAATATAGAGATTGCAATTGGTTGGTACCGAGGACTGAGAAAGTATGGTCTGTGCAGTGAAGCCTAGTTTGGAGGAGAGGACATGAGTGGTTAAAATGTCTATGTTTGTACATTGGTTCATCTCTGAATAGTCTGGAAGCTATTGGATGAAAGGCATCATTCTTGATAAATTTAAATTAAGTTTAAATAGTTGAGAGGCAAGTAGGAAGTCAGTACATTATTTCACAGGTTGCCAGTTAGCTTTTTCAATGATTTTTCAGTGGTGTTCATTTCCTTGGGATTGAGTGATAAATTTGCAGATAGCATTTAGAAGGGACTGAATGGTGGACATATATTTTTTATAGAAACCATAGCAATTAACAGGCGACAATATTCTGGCTGAGGTAGTAAGATTACTTTATCTATGGCATTTCTGCAGGGTCTGGATAGAAAATTTATTTTACTTATTTTACATTAGTTTACCGGAAAGTCCATCTGGACAAAAAGTCCATTTTTAGCGGAAGCCAGGGGGAAAAGTGTTGTACATCTCTTGCATTCAAATGAGATGCTAAGGCACTGTAATGGGTTGAAAGTTGTTTATTGTACATTGACACATCAGGAGTTGTAACTGGAACATATACTTAAGCTAACTGACTGACTCATTACTTCAAACACACTTGCATATGCATTTCCATTCATGCCTGCATTCACTCTGACTGACTATACAAAATGGCACTGATCTTGCATGTGCTCAGTAACTTATATGCATGTGCCATCTAGGTACAGTGGCTGACTAGGTACAATACACACAGTGATCTACATCCTCCCTATTTTATTTGTTTGACATGTAATAGGAGAACAAGATATTTTTAACAAGCTAGATATCACATCAATATATAACAACAAATAAATACAAGTCCAAGTCTCTGTGTATTTTGGACTGGGTCTGGAAAGTTTACCTGATCTGGTCACATAAAAACTTTGACTGGGTTTAGCAACAGGAACAGTCTCCAGGGATTTATTCTCAACTGGAACTTCAGGGATTACATCAGGATTACTTGAAAAAAGTACACTTTCCTCTGCAATTCGGAGAGGTGTAGAGTTGCTCTGAGAAATAGAGTCTCTGGAACAGGCAATCTGCTGCATCACTGGTTCAGAGACTAGTAATAAGTGTCTTTGATTCCTCCTAAAATCCATTCCATGAGATTGTATGATGTAATATCTCAGTTCCTTGCCTTAATGATCTAAGAGTTTTGCTGGACTTCTCATAGTACAACTTTTGTGACTGATGTTTTCTAGAAAGTTGAGCCTTGACCATTCTGTGTTCTTTATATTTGGTACTAACAATTGTTTACTGATCAGTAAAGTTGCTCTCATTTGTCTGCACCTTAATCTCTGAGCAGGTGAACCAAGCAAATTATCTTGAGGAATGTTTCTGAGATTAAGCAGGTTAAGAAAAACATCAGTACCATCTCTCTCTTGGATTTCTGCAATAAATGTTTTGCACTTTGAACTGCATGCTTAGCTAATTCATTGTACTGTGGATACTCAGGACTACTAGTAACATGGATAAAGTCCCAAGACTCAGCAAAGTTCTTGAACTGCTGACTTGTAAACTGTGCACCATTGTCAGATACAACTTTGTTTGGGCTACCATGGACAGAAAAATGTCTCTTCAATTTCATAATGACATTGCTGGACATTAAGTTAGAAAGAAGGTCAATTTCAAACCAATTTGAATAAGAGCCTACTAACACTAAATAATGCTGACTATTCCATTCGAAAATATCAGTAGCAATTGTCGACCCTGGTAATTCAGGAATCTGGTTTAGCTGAAGTGGTTCTTTTTGTTGGTGCAATTTAGTACTATTGCAAATGGAGCATGCTAGAGTTTCCTTCTCTATATCTTTTAACATAGAAGGTCAACATACTATGTCTCTTGCTCTTCTTTTCATTGAATCAGTACCCGGGTGACCATGATGTAAAATTTTGATATATTCCTGTTGTAATGCTGAAGGGATTACCACTTTAGGACCATTATGATGATCCCATCTTCTATCATGAGCTCGTCTTGGTAAGGAAAATGCTTCTGTATGTCAAGTGGTAAACTGATTTGTTGTGCTGGCCATTCGTGACTGATAACACGTTTCATCTTCTGGAGAATTGGGTCTGAAGCTGTATGAGTTCTGAGTTTATCAAGACATGATGAGGAAAATTTTCTGACTTCCATGACTTCAAAGTCTGCTTTCTCATTTTCATGCTGTTCTGTTGTTTGTCTGGGTGCTTTTAACAAAGCATTAGCAAGGTAGAAATATTTGCCTTTTGTATAGACAATATTGAAATTGTACTTTTGCAATTTTAACATCATGCGTTGCAGGCATGCTTGGGCTGTATGTATTGTTTTTTTCAGAACTGTCACTAGAGATTGGTGATCAGTCTCTGTATGAACAGGTTTTCTGTAAATATAATCATTAAACTTCAAACATGCAAACACTACTGCCAAAAGTTATTTTTCAATTTGTGCATTCTACATTTCAGTTCGGGTTAAAGTTCTGGATGCATAGGCAGCTGGTATACCTTCTTAAAGACATGCTGCACCAAGACCATACTTTGAAGCATCACACGTAAGAGTTACAGGTTTGTGAACATCATACTATCTCAGTGTGAGTGGACTGTCAATTTTCTGTTTCAGAACATCAAATGCTTTTTGGTGTTGTTCCATCCAGAACCAGTTGACATTTTGCATGTCACCTCACTTAACAGTGCTGAAAGTTCACTCAGGTATGGGATGAACTTTCCTAAACAGTTGATCATACCAAGAAAACATTGTAAAGATGTGACATTGTCTGGAAGTGGCATCTCAAGAATTGCTGCTTGCTTATACGAATCTGGTTGTAAGCCAGAATGGGTAAACAAATAACCCACACAAGTAATTTCTTTCAGTTTGAATTTATACTTCATGTGCATATTCTAGAACTTTCCTGAGATTTCTGTCACGTTTGTCTTCACCATTGCCCCCTACAGTAATGTCATCTATTATGATAGCACATGGATAACCAGAAAAAAATTTGTTCCATCACATGTTGAAATACTTCACTGACAGAATTTATCTCAAATGGCATTCTCAAGAATCGATATCTACCAAATGGTGTACTGAAAGTGGTTAATAGTGAAGATTTGTGATCTAGTGAAATTTGCCAAAATGAAGTTTTTGCATCTACGACTGATAAAACAGTGGCATTGGGAATGAAAACGGCTACTTCTTATACTGTGAGCATTGGATGATGAGGATGTTTAAATGCTTTGTTTAAGTCTCTCGGATCAATACATATTCGAATATCATCTGACCATTTCTTATGAGCTACAACCATGGAGAATACCCATTCAGTTGGTTCTTTTACTTGAGTAATTGCACCTAAATTCACCATTTTGTCAAGTTCTGCTTTTACATTGTTCTGCATTGCTACCAGAACCTTACTTGCTAGTCTGACAACTGGGTTTACTAAATGGTTTAACTTCATGGACTATGTGACTGGAAGTTCACCAAGCTCGTCTTTGAAAATATCAACATATTCACTAAAAATATTCTGTGTAAAACTATCATTGTTGTTGTTCAGACTTATATGGTGGACCCCTTTATTAAATGAAATCAGTCCCATTCTCAAACTGTCTTTGAGGCCTAACAGTGACTGCACATGTCTTTTAACTATGTAAAACTGCAAGTCATAGCTGTTCCCAACAGAATGGCATGTGAGAACTACTGCACCATCAGTCTGAATCTCTTCAACACCATAAGAAACTAGTTTTGCTCACTTTGCTGAATCAAGTTTCTCACCAGCTTTTACTCTGGCAAGCATTTGTGCTGATATAACATTGCACTTGGATCCAGTGTCTACTTTAAGCTCTACATGTTTCCCATTAATTCATACAGTACAAAATATTTCACTCTTTGCTGCCAACCAATAATCTACTGTGTTAACTGTTTCATCAATCACAGAGACACCATCAATATAGAAAGTTTGTTCACAGTTCTCCATCTGATCTACATGCTTCTTTGGATACTCTCTTTTACAAAAGTATGCACCAGTTTAGACTTGCAAAGCCTTTTGAAATGATTCCACTTTTTACATTTATGACAATGCTGACCGAAAGCTAAGCACGTCTCTCATTTGGGTTCATGACTGCCTCCACAATTATGACAATTAACAATAAGGTTGTTTGTTGAGGTCCCATTCAGTTTATAGTTAGGGTTAGAAGATGCAATACCCTTTGATTTATATTTCTGTTTCATCTTAGCTTTACATTGTACACTATCAACATTCGCACTGGCAAACACTGCATGCACGTTTTTCTTATTCGTAAGCATATTCCCATACTTTTCTGTAAGCTCATATATTTGAAAAATCTCTATGGCTTTTCTCAGCATTAAATCACTGTCACAAAGCAAAATCTTTCTCACTGCATCATCATTAACACCACACACAAGCCTGTCTTTAATCAACTCATCTTGTAAATCACCAGATCTTCACATTTTTGCTTTATTTCTTAAGCTGGTGATATATGCTGCCATAGTTTCACCAGGCTTTTGATTTCTTATGCAAAACATGTGCCTTTCCATTGTAATATTCATTTGAGGGTTACACATTTCTCTAAATTTATGTTTTAAGCAGTCAGGGTCTTCCTGCATTTCAGCCTGTATCATAATATGGCGGTTCTCTCCTTCCACCTCCCCTGCATACATAGCAGGTGCATACAGAAATGAATGTTCCCTTTCAATGATTTTCAAGCCAGCTAATTTAAGAAGTATAAATGCTCTTGTACATGTGTCTTTATCAGAAAATGCAGCCTGTATGAAAATATATTCTTGCTCAAACACTTGCCAATTCTCAGCAATATTATTATCAAACACCAGCAGTTCAGGTCTGTGAAATCCCTCTTCCATAACCACAACATTCATATAAATATAAGCCTAGACCAGGTACTTGTAATTATGCTCAACTGCAAAACAATCTCCATATAAAGGCTTCACTTTAACACCGCAAACATTCTGGACACTTTGGATACTTCTAAAAGTTTTAGTTAAGGCAAAAAAAAAATGTGGTCATTTTAACCTTGTTATACATTTTAACACTTCAGAAATTATTTCAAACATGATTGTATTTATTTTGAATACTTTTATCAGTATCTCACAATTTTATACATTTCATTTATCTCTGTAATTATTTTGGACATTTTGAATGCTTCACCAAATAAGTGGTGACTGAAAAATAATTTAAACAAGTTTAAGTACCTTTGAATAATTGCTGACCTGTTTGCAAGTTGGCTCCTGTATATTCCTCCACTGATTTGCGAGTTGCTTCAACTTTGGATCCCACTTCTGACACCATGTCGCACGTCTCTTGCATTCAAATCAGATGCTGAGACATTGTGAAGGGTTCAAGTTGTTTATTGTACATAAACACATCAAGAGTTGTAACTAGAACATATACTTTAACTGACTCATTACTTCAAACATGCTCACATGTGGATCTCCATTCATGCCTGTATTCACTCTAACTGACAATACAAAATGGCACTAATTTTGCATGTGCTCAGTAACTTATGTGCACATGCTGTCTAGCTACAGTGGCTGACTAGGTACAATACACACAATGCTCTACAAAAAGCTCCATATAATGCAATTACAATCAAAGAATTACATAAAACAACAGATTTTGATTACACAATACACGAGAGTCACATGTAAATTAAAATCTTGACTCAGAAACATTGAAAATATAACTATTACAGAGGTGCATTTCCAGGTATATGCTAATGGAGGGTGCATGCAGCAAAACCAGAAAAACATACATTATTAAAAACTATTTCAGGTTACCAGTTTAGTAATAAAGCTGTTAAAAAATAGACTTTCTTGTCTTAATGTAGAGACAGTGAAATAATGCAAAATATTGCAGAAATTAATTGGTATTTGCATATAGATGAACATGCAGCAAAAACAGAAAAAATGTACAGATATTTTTTTACATTTCCAGTGGAGAGATATACTGAGCTATATTTATATAATCACTATTTCAAAAATAAAGGAGTACAATGAACACAGAGCAGGGTTACAAAAAGAAGAAAAGGTTTACAAATTAGATTGGCTGAGCTGGGTAAGCTAGTAACTGTCTTGGGTCTGTGCACAAGCACATCCATTTAGTTGTAAAGTGGTGTTTGAGTAATTTTTTTAAAAGTTAAATGTGTTAGTAATAGATCTTATGTTTAGTGGTAAGGAATTCCAAATTTTTGTACACAATTAGTGTAAAGGGAATCACCTGCAGCATTTTTATTTTTGGTTATGTTTAATAATGTTTTGTTAGTGGAGCATAATATCCAGTTGTTTGAGTAGAGATTGAGTAGTTTTTTGAGGGCTGGAGTTTTTTCAGGTTTGCTAATAATTTGATGGGCCATAGCAAGTTCGTTGAAGGCCAGTAGATTTGGGAATTCTAGCCATGAGAGCTGTTTAAGGGCCAGGCAGTAATGGGATCTGTAAGTTGATTCCATAGCAAACTTTGCAATTTTATTATAGCAAGTTTATAGTTTTTTTTTTAGATTTTCTTAGGTTTGTTAGGATGGGGGATACATATAGGAGGGTTGAGATTAGGTGAGTTCTTGCAATAGTAGCCTTTGCATTATTAGTTAGGTAATGCTTGGTCCTGTAAAGTATTCCAAGTTTTTCTGTACTTTTTTATTGTCTGAGCTATGTGTATGTCAGATTTCATGTCATGATCTATTACTACCCGAAGGAGCTTTGTTTGGGTTACAGGTGTAATAACGGTTTTGTTTGAAGAAGATATGTTGAATGGTGGGCATGGGTCTGGGGCTCTTGTGGGATGAAACAGCATAAATTTTGTTTTATTCAGGTTGAGTATAAGTTGAGCATTGGATAACCAACTTTCCACTGCAGTAAAGGACTGCTGTGTTAATTGCTGAAGTTATTGGAGTGTTGAGGCAACACATATCTGGTTTGAATTGTCTGCATACTGAACTAGTGTAGCGTGTAATGTGGCAGTGTATAGTTTGTTAATAAATGTAGTGCAAAGAAGAGGAACAAGAATATACCCCCTCTGGAACTCCCAAAGTGACAGCCAGTAGAGGAGAGAGGCAGTTTTGCCATTTACTGCTTGTTGGCATCCAGTAAGGTAGTGCTGAAACCATGCAAGTGCAGACTGGCTATGTTTGAGTTCAGAAAGTACATTTAAGAATTTGTTATGCGAGACTGCACTGAATGCCTCATAAAGATCAAAGAAGATAGAGGAAACTAGATTGCCTTTATTCTAGAGATTGATAATGGTATTAGTAAAGCTCATAAGGGTAGTGGTAGTACTGTGGTTAGGTCAGAATCCACATGAGTATTAGACAGAAGATTATTGGATTAGAGCTAGTCAAGAATTTGTGAGTGAATACATTTTTCCAGAATCTTAGATAATGGAGAAAGGATAGCTATTAGCTGGTAGTTGCATATTTCTATAGAGGGATGATATGTGATTTCTTCCAGATTGTGTGGACGTGATGTTCTGCGATGGACCTATTTATGGACATGGATACAAGAACTGAGATGGCTTCAGTAACGATTTTAAGATACTCAGCAGGTAGTTTTTCTGTTGCTAGGGTAGGTGGCCTGAGCTTTTTAATGTATTTTTTATGGTATCTGTTGGCACTGGTTGGAAAGAGAAATTATTACCTTAATCATTTTTGTATGAGTATGTGGAAGGGGGTGAAGGACTGTTAGTATTAGAGAAGGCAAGTATGCATTCAGTGAAGTATTTATTAAATTGGGTAGAGATGTTGTCTGTAGTGTTTGATACTTCTGGGAATGGAGTAATGAATTGTCCTGATTGGAGCATTTGCTTTAGAGCTGCCCATAACCTTTGTGGATTTTTTTTGATGTTTTAATTGAATGTTGTTGTAGTATTTTTTCTTTTTTTTTTGTCCTGTTGGATTTGTTTATTTTGCTTTATTCCTTAGTTCAAGATATATCTGTCTGTTGGCTATGGTTTTATTACAGTGCCAATCTGAGAGCAGATACAAAGTGATCTGGATTGAACTTTCTTTTATTTCTGATTTGGTGGTAGGCAGTATATTATTTGGGTTTATACTGTGTCAGAGCACAAAGGTGGGTAGGTTGTCACTGATGCTATCTGCAAGACAGCCAGTGTTGTGATAGAGTAAGTCTGTTAGTTAATGTCCAGTCGAGGATTGACTCTTTTTTTTTTTTTTGAAGTTTTGTAAACTCTTATGCTAGTTTGGATTAACTGGGTGAAGCTGTGGAAGTTTATATGATCAGTAGGATTCAGTGAGTTGCAGGAATACCAATCGATGTTAAAGCCTCCCATTATAGTGGTATGTTGAGCTATTGTGAGAAGTAAGAGAGTCACAGTGTAAAGAGGTAAAATACTGATTTGGGGAAGTTAAAAAGTGAGCAGTATGAATTTTAAGGGTAATATATAATAGAGTGTAATAGAGTGTTTGGAGGGCCTGTTTGAAACAATGTTTTGGTATGCGGTTGTCTTAAAGTATTCTAGATATAATAGAAGGGGGTTGTTAAGTGTAATCTTAGTTGGGGTGTTGTTGAGTGGTGTTTATAAATGTGTTTTGTGGGCTTTAGTGAGTATGGGAATTGGGAAGGGGTTTTACTGATTAGTTAATTAGGAATGCAGGGGTGAGTATAATTAGATAGTGATTGATTATTGAAGATCAGGGGGAGTTGCTAGTTATAAGTAAATGTGTATAGTGTAGGTGGCTGGGAAATGGGGACAGAGTAGGGGAGCAGAGTGAGCCTGAGGGCAGTGAGGGCAAATGGAGTGGGTTGACATAGATCTTAGCGTAGAAGAAAAAACAACCAGTGATTGGACCAGGTAGACCCAGATCTTAGCATGGAAGAAGAAAAGAATCAAGTGTGGTACAAGATGCTTAAGTTAGATTTTTATGTGCCCTTATTTGATTTCTTTTAATCAACTATACCTTTTTCTCTACAGATTAATTGTTTATAGTTTTTAAGGTACTTTATTTATTGGGAAGTACGCAAGTTTTCTATTGTACCATTAATTTCATTTAGTAACTTTTACAATAAAGTTAGTATGATAGGAGCAATTTCAGTTAAGGAAAATACTAACTCTAGCTACAGAGCAAGGAAATTTTAATGCTAAGGGAGCAAGAGAGAGGATTCTACTATGGCGCTGGTTGTTAAGGGGATAGTTGGACCTGAGCAGCTGTCACCCCTTGGTAGAGTGTTCCCCATACAATGCTAGGTGAAGAAATATATTTGGCTTGTGTGTATAGAGTTTAAAGTTAAGGCACCTACATCAGTTTTGTTGTACTTTGCATGCCCATTGCCCTGTTACCTCTGCTCACTCAGAAAGGGGTGGAGCCTGTTGAAGCTTCAGAATTTAGTTAACTGAGAAAATGACAGAGTAAGAAATTACTATGAGCATCCATGCAAAACATTTCAGTTAGTGCATATAAGAGTATTGTTCAGCTTAGTATATATTTTCTGTTAGCTCTAATAAAACTATGAAGACAATATTATCCAGAAAAAATGCCTTAATTCAACTCTTGACTTGCTGATTTACTTTGAGAATATTTGGTTAATGAATTGCTAGATCTGTGTACAACTTATTTCCTTATACAGAGAGAACTGGTGACGTCTTAAATCACCTAATTATTTGGTTTGTTTCAAAATAACATCATAATTTTACTGTTCAAGAGTAACACCAGTTGTGAATCATGTTCCCCAATACATAAACAAACTAATGACCATTGGCGACTACCCTTAATGCAGAGTACTATTACACTGAAACAAATGTCTGTACTTAGAAAAATATCAGTAGCTAATAAGCCACTTTAAAGATATTTTAAATGCAGGATATGAGTAGCGACTGCACTTAATATTACTTTTACAGTTAATTTCATTAACACTGCCACAAAAGTGATGAAAAAAATCACTAGATGCCTTTATAGCAGAGAAACAAACTTTAAAAAATGTCTTCCCACTATCTAGGCTAACGAGCGACCTCTACTGGTAACTCTTAGGTTCATAGGTTGGTACTAGGCTATCGGCCCTAGGGCCTATACAAGCCTAGCCATAACAATTCCCTGGCTATTTCTTCCCACAGCATTTACTTCCCTGGACCCCTGTCTAACAGGGTGACTGACATGATCCCTGGGGTGAATTTCCTATCTCCCATCCAATCATCAAGGTTCCTTTTGAAGAGGGCCAAAGAGGCGCTCTGCTTGATATGTATGGTCAATCTATTCCAGAGTTTTGGCAGTCTCTGGGTCAGGAACCTATCCCTCCAGCATGTTTTGTTCATTGTAATGACAAGGTTTAGATCCCTGGAGCGTGTGTCTCTGAGGGATTGGGATTTCTTTAAGTGTAGCATGTCCAACAGCTCAGGGTTTGACATGGCCTTGTATGTTAAGCAGAGATCGCCTCTGAGTAGATGATATGTGACCGAGTATAGGTGGAGTTTTTTTAGACAGTCAGCATAGGGCATCTGCTTTAGGCCTGTAATTCTTTTAGTGAGGTATTTCTGTGGCCTTTCCAGTTGTTGCAGATGACTTGAGAGATGCATACCAAATGGGGCATTGTATTCTATAATGGGTCTAATGAGGGATGAGTACAGTGGGACAATGACCTCCTTTTTTCTGGATGAAAAGCCCTTAGTGATGAGGTGTGCCACATAGAAGGATTTCCTGACTGTTGTGTTGATGTTGGTATCGAAGGTGAGACCACTGTCCACCTGTGTCCCTAAGTCTCTTATCACACTTTTGGTGTTTAGTGTACTGCCACCTATGTGGTAATTCATGGGTACATGTTTTTTACCAAAGGGGATAACTATACATTTCTTGGCATTGAGCTTGAGCCCATGGTTCTGGCACCAAGCATCTGTTTCTTTAAGGCCCTTTTGTAGAATATCCACATCATTTGGGGATTCAATACTGGCTCCCAGTTTGCAGTCATCTGCGAATTTTGTTAGCCATAGTCTCTTAGTGTTGGCCTGTACTTCAGAGAAGTCAATGCCAAACAAGAGCTGTCCCAGGAGTGAACCCTGAGGTACTCCAATTGTCAGGAGCTGGATTTGGAGTCAGCTACTTTTACAGTGTGGGTTTTGTCAGTAAGTCAGTTGGCAACTCATCAAGTGATGTAGGGATTAATGCCCAGCTTAGTAAGTTTATCTATGATTCCAGAGTGGGGGATGGTGTCGAAGGCCTTGGCGAGGTCCAGATAGGCTGTGTGGACCACCTTACCCTTGTGCACGGCTTTGGAGACTGATTCAAAGAAGTCAATCAGGTTCAGGAGACAATATTGGCTCTTCACGAACCAAACTTCGTGGGGTCCAGTGTTTGAAGGTTGCCAATGTGATCAAAACCAAGAAATAAATAGCAACAGTATCACCAAACCAAAGGAAAACAAGCTTCAAAGCAGGATCTGACCAACGTAATCCACAGAGTAAACGAGTGCCAAGTGGGTAGTTGCAAGAAAATTTATTGATATAAAACATAGATACTGAACTTTATTAAGTTAAAAATGAATTAAAACATTGGAAACAGTGCCATTTTATATATCTTTCCCTATCACATGGTTAGCTAGTTAGCTGTTAGTCTTAAGTCAATTAACAATTAACAATTAGTGAGGAGTGCTACTTTAGTGAAGCAACACTCATAATTTAAAGAGAAATGCTCATGTGTTTAAAAAGAAATACCCATATTACAATTTGAAACATAAAATACACTGTTTAAAAATATACATGCTAATGCTCATGTATTAACTCTAGTAGCAAGTGTGTATACATATAAAACCTGTTAAATAAACTGCATTATCAGTTATGTTAAAAAGCTGTATTCCTGTTGTTCATAATGTTTGTGTTAAATATATTTGGTGAATGTTAAAACAATTTTAAAAATAGTAGAAATAGAAAACATACATCTGTAGAGAAAAAATTGTTGAAAAAAGTATACTGCAGTTAAAAAGTCATGTTGCAGCAGACACCTACAACAGTGAATGATCTTACTGTGAAGGGTGTGTCTACTTACAAACCTACAAGCGAGCTCTTCTAATTTTGAGAACACTGCTGATGTTAACACTCTCATTTAAACCTGGGGCTCTACTTGATTCTAACCTGAGTTGCCAGAAAAGTTCTCTATATTCTAGACTTGTTTCCCAGTCGCCACCCCTAGCATTGGGAAGTACTTGTTCCAATACCAAGAACTTGAATTTGAAATTCTTGCAAACCAAGGAATGCTTATATAAAGCATTTGATTCCTTTTGTTTAGAAATGTCATGTAAATGCTCATAAATTCTTCTTCTAAAAGGCCTTTCTGTTTTGCCAATATAGAAACTAATGCTGGTGGTACAGAACCCTAAGTATACCACTCCTTTGCTGCCACAGTTTGTAAAAACTTTAGGTCTAAACAGAAAGTTCCTAGAAACAATGTAAATACTGGTGTCAAAATGGTGTTACATTGTTTGCAGGCACCACATTTAAAGGTGCCTGCTTTGGGCAATTGAGTGTTCGTTCTGGTATGGTTGTTCCCTTCAAAAATTTCTTTGAGGATGGTGTCCCTCTTTCTAATAAACTTTGGGTGTGGTGGTATAATATTTTTCAATTCATCATGTAGTGAAAGAACTGGCCAATGTCTGTGGAAAATTTCTTCAACTTCAAAGGAGTTGAGACAGTAAGTGTAAATGAACCTGCCATAAGTGTGGTCAGGCTCTTTAATATCAGTGTGATGAACAACCACATCTGCACCTAAAAGAGGGGGATAGAGTGTTTCTCTGCTGTCCATGACCTGTTGGGCTAAAGTAGTTAAAAGTGTTAAGGGGTATCCTCTTTAGGTTGCCAATGTCTTTGTTTATAAGTTCCATGATAATACATTCCATGGCCTTGCAGAACAGGCTCGTCAGACTGATGAGGCGGTACATCCCCCTTTGTGGAGTGGGATAACTGTAGCGTGCGCCACTCAGTGGGCTTGAAGCCTGAGGTGAGGCTATGATTACACATGACACTTAGGTGAGGTGCCAGTTTATTTTGTAGTTCATGTAGTACACAGCCTGGGATGTCATCTGGTCCCATGGATTATCTGGTGAAAACAATGAAGGTTACATTTATAGCATACTTTTGCCCTTAGGAAAAACTATTAGACCCTTAAAATTTAGTTTTTAGTCAAGGTTACTAGTAGATGACATGGTTTGCCATTATTCTTTTTAAAAACATAGAGCTAATTTCGTTTACTTCATTTAAGCAAAAAAAAAAAAAAACTGAAATAAAAATAGCGGTTTTAAATGACAGTCATGCAATTCCTATGCACAACCCCCTGGTGCCTTCAACTACAGAGAAAGTCTAGCAATATTGAGTTTCCTGCTAGAAGAAGCTGCCGACTGTTGTTCACCATCATCTATTCCTAGACAAACCTAATACATTTGGAATAACTGGACAGTAACAAAATGTCAAACAATCAGAACCATGAGTACTGTACAGCAAAACAAAATTTGAAACCAAATGATGAATTAGTTCTGTTATGTTTTACAAACTGTATTAAAAATTAGGATTTAAAACTACACCATAAAAATAGTTCAGTTAAGCTGCATCACGACACTTAAGGGAAATCACTCGCCTAGGAGATGAACAGTTGCAGTGTGATTCAAATATGGCACCCTGAAGTTTTATAGGGATGACTAGTCCAGAACCGGACATTGGAAAGAAAAGGGGGGGGCTGCTTATTCAGGATGGCTTAAACTTTGAAGTATTGGAATGGAGACCCAGATCTTAGAGTGGAAGAAAAAAACATCAGTGGTACAAAATGCTTAAGTTAGATTTTTATGTGTCCTTACTTGGTTTCTTTTAATCAGCTATAACTTCTGCACTACAGATTAATGGTTTTGATTTTTTAAGGTACTTTATTAATTGGGAAATACACAGGTTTCCAATTGTACCATTAATTTCATTTAGTGACTTTTACAACAAAGTATGATAGGAGAGATTTCAGTAAAGGAAAAATGCTAAATCTATCTGCAAAGCAAGAAGAGTTTAATGTTAAGGGAGAAAGAGAGATCATTCTACTATGGCGGTGGTTGTTAAGGGGATAGATGGATGCTAGCAGCTGTTGCCCCTTGTTAGTATGTTCCCTGTACAATGTTAGGTAGAGAAATAGATTATTTGGCTTGTGTGTACAGAGTTTAAGGTTGAGGCACCTACATCAATTTTGTTGCACTTTGGGGGCCCATTACCCTGCTACCAGTTTTTGACTGTTTCATGGAAAAACAGATTGCAAAATTAGCCATGCACTCAGAAAGGGGTGGGGAGCCCACTGAAGCTTCAGAATTTAGTTAATTGAGAAAATCAGTTTTATTGCACTTTGGACGCCTGTTACTCTGCTACCAATAGTTGACCGTTTCGTGGAAGCCAGTTTGCAAAAGTAGCCATGCAGTCACAAAGGGATGGGGAGCCTGGTAAAGCTTTAGAATTTAGCTAATTGAGAAATTAAGGGAGCTACTCACCTACAGATGAAAGGCTGCAATATCTTTCAAGGGGATATCCTATTATCCCAGAGTAGTACTCCGGGTGGAGTTGGAAATTTAAGAAGGGGTTAAACCAAATTTATTTTATTTATTTTTATTTTATTTATTTTTTATTTTACATTTGTTGACCGGGAAAGTCCGACTAGGTTCCACAGATCCTGTTTTCAGCAGAGGCCCGAGGAGAAATGCTCCAGATGCATGTTTTTAGAATGTGGGAGGGTACCGGAGGAAACCCACGCGAACGCAGGGAGAACATGCAAACTCCACACAGAAGGCACCCCAGCCGAGAATCGAACCGGAGAACCTCTTGCTGTGAGGTGACAGTGTTAACCACTGCACCACTGCGCCACCTCTGTAGTTATTTGAAAGAAGTGACATTTTCAATAGTGTTATTAAGATGATCAAGTATTTTTAGAGCCCTGGAAATAGAAATGATCTTTTGCCTAGTGCCAAAAAGCATTGTTTTTGTTTTCGAGGAGTTTAGTAGTGATTGTTTAGTATCGACCCATTGAATAAGAACATGAAAATGAGTCTGAAGTTCAATTTCAAGGAAAGAGGCAAAATGGATGGATCAGAATAGGACTACATTATTAGCATAAAAAAGGAGAGAAAGATGGGGTAAATCAAAAGAAAGTTTGCTAATACAGATAGAAAAGAGAAGAGGTACTGGAATAAATCCTTGAGAGAAACACCTTTCTGCAGATGGACAGATTTAGAAGTTGATGAATTGAAATTAACTGACAAGTGGCGGCTAGAGAGGAAGTTTTTGAACCACTGTATTGTGTCATCACTAATGCCTATTTCAGTGAGATGATTTAGGAGAGCTGAGTGGAATTGAAAAGAAATTGAATTTGATGCAATATCTTTCAAAGTTTGTTCTGACAATACTATTAAGGAAAAATGATGGAATGAGAAATTAAATAGTACTAGGACAGATATCAAGAAAAAATCTTAAAATGCTTAAATAGATAATAACAAATGTGCCCACATTAATATATTCTACTGTGAATTAGTAGTCACATTCCAGGTATATGCCACCCAAACTGCACCTGGTAAGTGATTCTTTAAGAGGCTAAGCTACTTCCAGGGTCCAGTGCCTTCAAATATCAGGAAAATGTGCTGAAACTGAAAAAAATCTACTTGCCATAGTTTATGGTTATGAAAGTTCAATGAATTATAGGAAAAAGTGTTAGGGAAAACAGACCATAAACCATTACAGAGTTTTTTTTTTAAACAGTGTTACACAAGGCAACAGCAAAACTACAGAAACTACTGTTATTTGTAACATATACAACTAAAATGAGATACAAACAGTATATATATGGTCAGCTGATCGTATTTCTCAGAACTACAAGATTTGTCGATGATAAACTGGTAGTGAGATGCTTAGTCTTGTTATTCATAGTTATGAGCAGGACATGTTTCAATATGTGAGTTTAACTTTCTAGGTTTTATTTCTTTCACTGCCCCATTTTGATGTGTTTGCATGTGTGTTTTATGACTGACTTTGCTTTTAGTTGACATTTGTTTAGTGGACACAATTTAGTTGACAGGTGGGTGAGATCACACAATTTGTAGTTTGGAATATATGCCCTTTCTCTGGTATTGTGCAATCTTGGAGTTAGTATATATAGTTATCAGGAGACCTTTTTTGTTTATTTTTGCAAGTGCCATAGTTATTGCCTGACAAGTATGTAGTTATATGTCAATGTCTGCATTGCCAATCCATTGTTGCCAACATTTTGGTCTTTCTATCTTAGTGAGTAGTGTGGGGGTTATGTATGCATATATACTCTTTCTTACTATTTTTTTTTATTTCTTATTCAACATGTTCAAACATCTACTTGTTTTTGCAGTGGAAACTTCTTAATCTTTCTTGCACTCATTAATTTTCTCATAATTTACTAGACGTCCCATTTTCTACTGGTGATAGCAATAGAAACTCTTTTATTCTATTCTTCATCACTCCCTTTATAAAAATAACTTACATACTACTACAACTACATTTAAAAATCCCTCTACTTCCTTTGTGTACACTCAGAACCTCTCTTTTTACTGCTACACTCACCATTGCAATCATAGTCATAAATGGCTCATTTGGCGGCCAATGAAGCTTCTGATTTGACACCTCTCCACATTAGGCTGACGATCAAAACAAAAAAAGTCCCTGTTCTGATCTCGCGGTCCTCCTTTCTCTTAAGTAGTGCCATGTCCTAAAGCCCTGTGCCCTCATTCTCTGCATGACAGCAAAAAAGAAAAGTTCCTTCTCTGATCAGACTCTTCTAACTTCTCTAAGGAGAAATGTCTAGTCTTAAAGTCCTCACAATCAATTGTCCTGCCGTGATTTTTATGTGATGTGTGAAAATCTAAAAAAAAAAAGCAGATTTACCAGTTGTACTCCTAACTTCTTGAGTGAAGTCTGCCCTTTTGCCCCACCCTAGATATACTTCTGATTACAGTTGCCACCCCATTTGCAGCAACATGAGGTAGGTATACTATCTTCTCTCAGTCTTTCACATATAACAAAACCTCATCTTCTTCTTGTGGTAGTGGCAGAAATTTCCTCTGCTTCCATCATGACTCTTTCTCACAAAAACCCAAACTCACTTTCTTCTGGTGGCAGTGGTTAATAGTCATGTACTTACTAACACTTCCTCCTCCTTTCTCTGACCCCTTACCTGTTCCCTCTAATTCCATGGTATTCACTGTGGACAGTTATTTTAGATACTTTAAATCAGTTCTTATCTTCCCCCTCCTGCTTTACTCTTTTTAATGCTATGCCTCTCTTCAGTCTTTGTACTGAACCCAACCATTCTTCATCCTTCTTTACTCATGTCTCACCATTTAAGACTTATGATCAAACTCAATTGCTCATCCTTCTCCCATATATCTACCCATTTTAATAAATGTACTAATATGCATGTCATTCAACATTTTACTACCATGTGACCCATGTAACTTAAAAACACACGCAGAACCAGGACGCAGCAACTAATATATAATTCCCAGACCAACACTGTTCTTTCAGACAAATCTCAGTACATATTTTCTATACTTTACAAACTTTACCTTGGCTTACTAAAACCATTAGCATCTGGGAACATTGATCTTAACTGTGGTCCACCAGTAATTTCATATCAAGCTACTGCTTATTCAGATTCAAAACTATTCACACGTCCCTTTCTATCAGTCAGTCTAATTTTCAAATCTTACACATATTTGATGCAAACACAATCCAGGTATTCTTTATCTTGTAGAAGCATGACTTAGAGATGACTGCATTATCTCCACCTACCATTTCTTTGTCTGTTTAGTCTGCAGATGTGATTGCCCTCATATCAAAAGATATGTTGGTATTTTGCTTGCATAAAAAAAAAACATACTCAAACCTTAGCCATCTCCACCTTTCTTACACCTACAGACTCCATTTATGCAATAACTATAGCATTTGTTAGTGGTCATAGTTACATATAAATCAGTTTATATTCCTTCACACTCCTCTCTAACACACTTCAGCTCAGTGTTTGACTCTGAAATACTCTTTCACCCAGTCCTAACAAATTCAACTTAATCACACTTAGTAACTTTAACTTCAGTTGTCTATGTCCTTTCAAACCTGAACTTAAATACTCTGCCAACATACTCAGCATATCATAACTTATTACCTCTACTGCTCATCGCAATCCACCTTTTTCACATGATTTACCTTATACTGACCGACTTATCTAACAGACGAGTGTCCTTTTCTGTACTAGCAAATGCCTTCTTAGATCATTTCCTGTTAATTTCCTACTACTCCTTTAAAAAAACAAATTCCCTTTGTCATATTCCACTGTCATCCATTTCATCATTAAAGAAAATGTCATTACTATCTCCACCGAGTCTATTGATTGGAGCCTTTTCTACTCACTTTCTTATCCTACTGTTGCCCTTTTGTTCTCTGTATTACTTTATTTTCAGGAATCACTATACCTAGTCAATAAGAGCAGACACAGGAGTGGTCACTACCACTCATTAACCACAGAACTGAAAGCAGAAATTAAACAATGGGATCATGCTTTGATAACACCCACAGGTGGGCACGTGCATGTGCACACACACACACACACACACACACACACACACACACACACACACACACACACACACACACACACACAAAAGTACAAAGGAGACTAGGAATCATGTTTGGACAAACACACACACACACACACACACACACACACACACACACACACACACATACATACATACAAATAAATATATAAATAAATACATACATGCATACATACATACATACATACATACATACATACATAAAAGAAAAAATAAGTAGGTGAGTACATAAGCACACATGACCCCTTCTTCCAAACTCATTTCAAAACTCTCTGAAATCAGATAAGATCATTATCGAAATCATAAAATCATACCAAACATCTTAACAGATCTTAACAGAAAGTTTTATTAGGCTTCCTAAACAATACTAGTAAAAAACAATCCAGGCATGCAAAAACATGTTTCCAACAAGAGACTGAGAAAATAACTTACTGTATATCAGTTAATGAAAATCTTAACTGTTTCTGTCAGCCTCTCACGATACAACTTAATCCTTCTACACACACACACACACACACACACACACACACACACACACACACACATGATTTACAACAGCAAGACACTAAGTTCCCCATTCAATCTCATCCTTTTACCTGCTAACTCCAAATAAAACATTTCTTATAAAAATATGCAACAAATCTGCATCCTCAGTTCTCTGTCTTTATCATGGAGTCACTAAAAGTAGCAGTTCCCTACGTCTCAAGAGTCCTGACACACGTATACGTATACTGCCTATTGCTGCACGAACAATACGAGATGAACTAAAATGTATCATTATTATTCCTGTGTCAGAAGCAATCAGTCCCAATGTCTATAATGTTATTGACATATCACAGTACTAGTTCAGTGGCTAACTTTCTAAAAAAGTTGCTGCACAAACAAACCAGGTACTCTAGGACAGGGAAATTCTTTCTCAAAAACAACACAGCTTTCACTCAAACTTCAGCACCTCCACTGTTCTTTATATTTTAGCTAACACAATTTTAATAGCATGGAAAAAGGATTCTAATTGGAGGTTGGAATCCTAGGTATGCCCAGTACATGACATAAAAGTCACATGGAATACTGCATTCAGAAAAGAAGCTAATTCGGTGTGTGTCATGCCACATTTCTTTGCTTGACAACTTTTTCTTTAATTTGTAGGTTCAACACAGCAGAGAAAGCCTTAGCATCTTTGTGGTTTTCCTTGTAGATTAATCCCTGGAAGTCATGAAGTCTTTGATTAAAACAGAACAAATGATGTGACAACTATCTAGGAAGATATAGAAAAGGGGACTTAAATCATAATAACCTCCATAAATGAAGCATTACAAGTTCAAACAAATGTTGATCTCTATACTTGATTTGTAAAAAAAAGTCTAAACAGTCCAGTTAAACCACAGCTAATTCCTTCTAATCAAAACTTTGTGTTACAAAAAGTCCACCTCCCTTTCCAGCCTCACTGTAGATAAGCCTTATTTCTATCTGCTTACTGAGATGGCTTTCAAGTTATTTGAACATTTGCTGTCTCCACTATTTGATGTAATTTTTTATTTACTTAAGATATAGTATAAGCAGTATATATATATATATATATATATATATATATACATATATATGTATCTATATATATATATAAATAAATATATATATATATATATATATATATATATATATATATATATATATATATATATATATATATATATATATATATATATATATATATATATATATATATATATATATATATATATATATATATATATATGTATACACACACACACACACACACACACACACACACACACACACACACACACACGTATATCTATATCTATATCTATCTATATATATATATATATATATATATATATATATATATATATATACAGACCAGCAATGCCCAACAGAGATCTCATTTTCAGGGGGTTCCTGGCAAGATACCAACAAGATGTACAGGTCATAGTAAACAAAAATGGCCTTGCACATAACAGTGATATAGTATGCAAAAATCATAACTTTGTTGATAATCCTTAAAAATAAACAATAGAGTAAAGCTTGAGTATAAAGGTAGAGTGGTGCAGAGCAGAAATAAATGTTTAGAAGAGACAAGAGCCAGCTCTTTGCAGTAATAACTTCTGAGTGCTATTGCTTTTGTTAAACATCTTCAGGTGATAGACATCATGAAGTGCTACTTGGCATCTCAATCACATGGCTGCAAGCTATTCTGTAAAACAGAAATCAAACAGCTATGATCCCTGTTTGTTCTCTATAACACTGGTGGGGAGTAAGACATCAGCCAGAATAGATCCCTATTGAGCTGTAATTTCCTGCCAGAAGGAACTGTGAACATGCTTTGCCATGCCAGACATCTAGTATTTAACAAAATACATTTTGGTGAAAATACAGTTTGTTTTAAAAATAGCTAAGACACCTAATCATAAACAGTGTCTATGGCTCTTACAAATCTATTTCAAATGCTGTTTGATGAAAACAACCTCTCTCCATATTGTGTGCCATTTGATCTAGCAATTATTATGAGCCTACCATCATCTGATGATGGTTTACTTTTGATTTTCTGTTTTTTTATTACTCAGAGGTCAAAATTTTAAAATTGTATTTTTTTCTGTTATTAAGGGATAGCCAGTGACAGCTAAACTGAAAGGTCATATATTTATGTAAAAACTAAGGAATCCAGGCAAAGTGTTTTTATCTAAATTGTTTAAAAAAAGGGTCACAATCATAAAAGATCATTACTTCTTGCTCGAGCAAGATATGCACATTTCAGGAAATGCAACTACATGATGATGCTGGCAGGAAAACGAGGCACATCTGAGATATATTCTAATGACTGTATAATGAGCTGTGCATATGGTAATGATGTAAAAAACAAAGAGTGATTCAAAATGTATGCATGATACACAATCACGTTGGGCACACATAAGCAATGAAAGCAGCCACATGCTTGCTTTCAAGCAGAGAAATACTCAAAAATATGCTGGGGGATATCACAGTAATTGTAAACCTGTATCTGCAAGAAGCTTTTACAGCAGCTGATGCTGCAGATGATGTGTGATTTTGCTCCTAGAAGGACCATGTCTTCTGACCAGTCTTAATTTTTTGTGCTCTTCATGCACTGACATATTGGACACTGTGGACAGGGACACCATGCAACAATTAATGGACATGTGTCAGCCTTGTCTGCCATCCCATGGGAACTGTAGAGCACCGATTCCTGTAGAAACCAAGGTATATCTGTTTTACATATATTACTATAGAGACCTTTCAGCAACCAAGTGGAGAGACAGCAGGTATTTCTCAGGCATCTGTCTTGAGAATAGTCCACCAGCTTCTTAATGCCAAACTTCATTATGTGGGGAGCATATGTGGTTCTCAGTTACATCAGAGGAGAGATCAAACACCATGTGGGACATCTATGCCATAGTCTGTTTCCACAGAGGTACTGGGAGTCAAGAACTGTACCCACATGAAAATAAAAGCCCCCACCTTGTGAACTGGGCAGGTTGCACCTGAACCACAAAGTGTATCATTCCATCAACTGCCAGGTGGTCTAGAATTCATAGGTTATCATCTACAATGCCTGTGTGCAGGCCTCCCAGTTAGTTTCCACAATTCACACATATGGCACACATGTGACTTCTATCAGCGGTTTGTGAGGGGTGACTTCCCACAGGTACATCTAGTGGGTGATGCTGGATATACCCTAGAACCTTGTCTTCTGACTCCATTGAAAAATCCAAATAACCCAAGAGATCAAGCTTACAAACATTCCCATTCCCAGACCAAAATCATCATGGAGCATGTGTTTGACTGCTGAATTTATGATTCCCCTGTCTGAATACATTTGGTGGAGTCCTGTAGTACGATCCCATCACATGTATAACAATTGTAACTGTTTGCACCATTTTACATAATATAATGCTGATGAAGTGGGTAGAATAAGATGGTGGTGACCAGAGACTACAGATCATGGTACCACAGGCAGCAGCTGCTAAATGAGATGAGGAGTCAGAGAAGGAGCCAGCAACAGGGTATGACCATGCCAGATGAAGGTGGGCATAATATGTCATGGCACTAGTTAAGAGGCAGCACATTGCTGTAACACTTATGTGTCCAACAGACGAATGGAGGTCTGAAAGTGCAACTTATAACCATGATTGTGTACTATCTATATTTTATATAAATATAAGAACTACACAGATACAGACAGCAAAAATAACGCATACAAAAATACCAGACTGTGCCCACTCATGCATAGGCTACCCAAATCACAATGTTATAAGAGCAGGGTGCCGTTGTCATCATTTCCACAGGTGGGTAAGAGGTACAGGACTGCACGTCCTTCACAGGGAACTGTGTGAGTGTGGGTGCTGAGATCTAACAAAATGACTAAGTGCACCTGTGACTAGTGTTTAGAGGGTTGATGTGTGTGTGTGTGTGTGTGTGTGTGTGTGTGTGTGTGTGTGTGTGTGTGTGTGTGTGTGTGTGTGTGTGTGTGTGTGTGTGTGTCTATATGTGTGTGTGTGTGTGTGTGTGTGTGTGTGTGTGTGTGTGTGTGTTTTTCTGTCTGTAGGAACAAAGCCTCAGTGTTTTGATAAGCACTGCACTTTGGCTTAGTGGACAGCTCCAAGCCATGCATGGCAGACAGTTCAACTTCCACTGCATGCTTTGACCCATGAGAAATGACTCTGTCAAGAGTTGCACAGGCTGTACCATAACCCTGGCTAGATGTTTGTGTGCTAATTCAAGGTGACCAGTTTCTGCTGGAGGAAGTGTCAACATGCCCATGACCACTGGGACAGCCTGTCTTGGGTGTAGACACATTCACAATTGCAGGAGCAGGATCTTATATGTTCATAGCCAAGTTGGCTAACATCAGAGGATGTAACAGATGATAATCTTGAAGAAGGCCACTTGCCCCTAACAGATGATCCAGAAAAGAAACTGCACATTCCAATACGTCATTCATCCTGTCCAGGGAGTCACACATATGGCTCATGCAGTCACATAAGTCGGTATTCAGTGCCTGGATGACTATCACAACCTCTGCTAATGCCCTGGTGAAACTCACCTGTGCCTCTCTGATGTCCCTGCACACAACAACCTCAGGAGAATGGTAGGAACCTTCACAGACCTGCCCACCCTCTACTCACATTGGCTAAGTGCAAATTCTGGCATATTTGTTCCTTGGATCACCACACTTCCCTGATCTTTAGTGTCCCCATCAACCTGACTAATTTCAGATGGTAGTGTGTCATGGGTCTAGGCAAGTAGAGAGATTGTTCCCAAAGTCTGAAGGGGGGATATGTGGGTTACATTCCCTCTGTTCAACATATGCTCTGCATCCCTGGACTGTAGCCATTCATCCCCATTATTTTCAAGGTTGTTCCACAGTGCTGGTGCCAGACGTGTCACCTGTGAATACACCAAAACATATCCAGTATAAGTACACTCAAAAAGAACTACACATGCAAATGGTATCATTACAACTATTAATAAAGATAACTAAATGTAACTATGCTTATATCTTGTGCAGGTTATTGGTGCACCTCGAAACCAGATGTACCTATACTCATTAAGGGAGCTAGGTATTATAAACAGTAACATGACTAAGAGCTGCATATCAGAGACATAACAAAGGTAGTACTACATACATGGGGCATCACCTGTAGAAATCCTCTGGGGCCTATCCATCACTGCCCCAACTTCCATCACAATGCTGTGGAACTCTAAAGAGGAAGTATTGCCTTTAAGGTGGCACAGTAGAAGGCCTACCACCTGTAGCCCTCTGCTCCCATGTGAAGACCTCTCTCTGTTGGTGGTATTACGGATCACTGGCTTTGTGTCAGACCATATCATTCTTATGGGCCTGACCACCCACAGCATTTACATCTTTAAACACCTGTCATCAGATACAATCATGTAAGGGCTTGTCTGCAGTTTGCAATGTGATGAATCATCTATCATGGAGACAAATGGCCTGTAGTACCAACTCATTTTCAGCTACAGTAAACTGAGCACTTAGCCTCTTGCATCTTAGACATATCCTTATTGATACAGAAAACACTGAAATTAGCTGCCATGGTCCCACATTTGTAGTACTCATGCTAACATTATAAAAATGCTACTAATAGGCACAGAAGTCATGGTGTTCTAGGGCCCTTCAGCAACGTAGGGGTATATCCACTAAAAACAACACAAAAGTCTCAGCCATTTCCATTTATCCTAACCCATCCACCCCAATAAAAAATTAACAGGTCAATGAGTACATGTTATCAGGCATATAACCTCCTGAGCAAAATAGTCACACGTGTATACACACACACCCACCTAACTGTCACACTAATTACATTGTATGCACAGCACATGCTTGAAGATAATCAACAATACACTGGCACATGGCATTCTGCACTCACAACAAACAAGTTCACTATGTAGACATACTACTGCCACAGCCAGTACACAAGGGGGACAATGTACCCCTGCAGTTTATAATAATTTAGCTACAATGACTGAAAACCTGAAACAGTCCTTTGTATCTCTTACAAATTTACATAGCACATATAAATGCTAACATTTCCCAGTAAAACAGGTGTGACAAGTAATACATACCTTAAAGTTGTCATAATTTTGTAGAGAAGGAACAAAACTTACTGCAGTTGTTTCTCATACACAAGTAATTTATCTTCCATAGCATGATGCTGATCCCTACCCTATATTGCACTTGTATTATGTAAATTGCCCCATCTGGGTATGGTGTGTATGTTAATTAGTTATCAGCTCATTAACATTTGTGAATCGCACAACTTGCTTGGTGTGCAAACCAGGTAAACATCATGCTGAGTTCTGCACGAGGCCGTGCACAAACCTCATTACCTGCTGTGACTTCTGCACATGCACAGAAAGCCCATAAAACAGTGAGAATTTTCCAGGCTCATAACTTCCAAGTGTACCTTATTAGGAGTACTGTTTCATAAATCGGGTCTTAAAGAGCTATGTTCCTAACATGTACACAGTGAAAGGGAATGTCACACAGTCAAGTGTTCAAAAATTTCAGTAATATGCCACTACAGTTGCCCATATATTGGCCATGTGATTCCCGAGTATGTGAGGTGAGATGAGTGTTCTAAACTCTATAAATGGAATGTTCACTGTGCTCATGCAATCCTTCTTAATTCAGAGTCATTATTGAGCATATATACTCAGTGGCAAGCAGACGAATGGAGGTCTGAAAGTGCAACTTATAACCATGATTGTGTACTATCTATATTTTAGTAGTATGGCAGTTTACACTTTGATGAGTATTTTGCTGTCTTCAACTTGCCATCTTTGTCCTGTTCTCCCATTACCTAACTTTAATCAGGACAAAAAAATTGATAAACATAAAAGACAAAAGTCTAAAAAGTGCTTATGAAATGATATTTTTATACCTATACTCCTATGTTTTGCTACGGTGAGCATAGAGCAGCCTTGCTCATCATCTGTGGACAGAAGGTAATGCTAGTTTACCCATATGACAAAAACTGAAGAGAAATATTTTGGCCTCACTGATAATTTGCTGACCGTCATGTGTGCAAGCTTAAACTTGAAGAGCAAGTTAGTACCACTACATGTCAATAATCTAAGATTACAGAACAAGCAAAACATAAAAGTAATGTAAGGTGATTATATTCTTTATAACAGTTTCCATTGTTCAATTCTTTAATGATGTGAAACCTCCCCTTCAGTGCATGCTTCTATTCCACTGTGGGTGGGATGGTGTTGTACAATATTTTTGTAGTCCATTACAATGAACATCTTTTTACCCCTTTTTTGTCTGAAAGCGTCAGTGGCATACCTGTTCAATGCTCTGTTGGGTAGACTGTGAGTGATCTATACATAGGCTTGAATCCTGTCAATATGTTTATTTTTATTTGATTTCCAGTGTTGCAATAATCTAAAATGTGTGGTATTGACATACGTCCTGTTTAGGATATGTGGCATGTGTAGCTAATGCTCTGCTTAGTGACCTTTAACATGTTGAAAAATGACATAGGCACAACACACACACACACACACACACACACACACACACACACACACACACACACACACACACACACACATACAAACACAGGACTGAGAGATTAAAATAAAAAATATTTTGTTCAAAAATATGACACAACAGTTGGCATAAAGCAGCAGTGCTAAATAGATGGCAATCACCATCTTTTGACAAAAACTGAAGAGAAATCTTTTGGCCACACTAATGATTTGCTGACCATCATGAGTGTGAGCTTAAACTTGCATGACAGAAGGCAAGTATAATATAACCACAGATTGGCATAATTATTGGCACTCTAACACCATGTGCGATGAAAGGAGGTACTACTGTCAGCACAGCTAGCTGGAATTTTGTAAATACCTATATGTCATTTGTGAATATCAAACATTTATATAATATGCTTGCAAATGCATTAGACTTGTATGTCGTGTCTATCAAACTGCTCTTAGGTCTGATGTCAGATGTTTGTGTTGAAAAGGTATTTACAAAGTGCTTGTGGCTAAAATGCATCCACAGTGTGCCCTACTGGAAGAGAACAGAAATGTCCATGCACTATTGTAACTGTTTAAATGTATATCTTAACAGAGGAAACCGGAGGGTTAACCTCGGTCCAGCAAACTTTAGAAAAATATTTGAAATTAAATCACTTTATAGGTTATGCCATAAAGAGACTATCTCTCAAATTGTCAATGCAGTTAGAGACACAAAGTCTGTAATAGGAAGCTTTCTGTATTGCCTTTGGGGTGAACTAATCGCTACTTTGGAATCATGAAGGAATGCAATTGTTGTATGACTTCCAGCATCTGCCACAAATCTGAGCAAAAGCCTTTGCCTGTATACTTTTACAGATAAATGCTAAATGCTGCCAACTTCCAGCAATGGGAGTTTTGCCTGGGACCTAGAAGTCAGATGACCAGAAATTATGTCATTCTATAAGCTAGCCCAGCAGTAATATTTTAGATATTATTTTGAGAAGTCTCTTCATGAGACAGAGCATTCTACCGTCTGTCTTGGACCTGACAACAACAAGAACCATTCACCACATCTGTCTTGCTCTATTAGTAAGTTACTGGAAGTTAGTAATTCTCTTAGATTTGCTCAGGAATATAGTGAAACTTAGTTTAGATATTTTTCTTTACATATGTGAATCCGTACCACAACGTTATTTTAAATATTTCCTGTGGTTTTGAACTGTAATGTCGCTGTGAATATATATTTAGTATTGTCTTGTCTCTTATTATTAAATATATTTATACCTTTCATTGTGGCTGATCTGTGTAGTGATGTTTAAGTTTTGAGAGTACTTGCATATTTATTTGGTGACACTGTGAGGGCCACTCCTAACAGCCTTGCTCTTGGTCAAATTACCATTTGTATTGATATTAATATTACACGGTAAGACTGGACACCCTTTATAAAGGGCCTTAAGGTAGCTGTCGAGGAGTGACTGGTGGCAGTGGAAACTATCTCATGGTCTGGGCAGAAGGGGGCATAGCTAGTAAACTTGTGCTAGCCTTTCCCAGGTATGTGTGTGTGTAAATCAAACCTCAAAGAGTGTGTGTATCAGCTACTTGGGCAGGGACACAAAGCACTTGTTGGACAGAGAAGGTGCTGGAGGTCTTGGCTTAGTCACTCATCTGGGATCTCACCTCTGTAGTTGTGCCAGTCAGGAGCCTTACTGGGGATCTGGACAAAGAGTGAGAAACCAGCCCAGACTGACTGTGGCCTCTGTGTGCTCTTAAGGGAAATTGCACTTGACGCAGAGAGCTGCATCTGGAAATACTGTCTGTACCTGTTATCCTCCCAGTGAACATTCCCCACACAGGTGCCAGTGGTGAGGATTGAGGCTCCTTGAATACTAGTCCAGTGGAAGGTCATCACACCATGCATGGCTCATTATACTCCAGATGTAATGTATAACTTTGCAGTTAGGTATGTGAAGGGTTTGTATCCCCTAAACACTTAAATCATTGCTCATTTCACGTTTCTCTTACTGTTGCCAAACACCCTACAAATATGTGCTGCCTGACAAGTTTAATGGAAGTTATTCTTTGGTTTATAGGCAGTAGAGACGTCAGAAAACCAAGAGGCAGGCAGGGTTTCAAGTCCATTAATGTGTAAATTGTGGAAGTGTGAACAGTGGCCATGATGACTATGCAAACTCATTTGTTTTGTGAATCATGCCATGTGCACATACTCTGGAAGTTAAATCTATCAAGTTAAATGCAATTGATATCTGATAGCCCATGATTAACCATCTTAATCTAGAGCCAGTGTTGAGTATCTCAGCAGCAAAGAAATGGAAGGAGGACCACCATTTTTCACACCTTAAGGTGTCACAGGAGCCATAACAGCACGGTACATATACTTCTTTTGGTATATAATCACACAAATGTAATTCTCTCTGGTTTATGTCATTGTGCAAAGAGGGAACTGAAACATTTGCTTTGAGTACTAATTCAGTGTACTTTTCCTGAAATTTGAAGGAGAGACTTATGACTGGTAAAGGGATGGTAGTTCTCCTTTTAAAGTACAAAACTGGTGTGAGAAGAAGACCAAGAACTTTCTGTATATTTTTCAGAAACATTGCAGCTACTGGATCTGGCAGGGGGATGGCTATATCATCTCTCAGTACAAGACTGATGCCTGGAATAGTTTGACCAAAGCTGTCACTCCCTGTTACTGGCATCCCACATACAAGGGAAGAGTGCTGTTATCAGTATAGTTGCATAAGCCACCAAAATCATGAACTCCTTGGCTGATGGGTGGATGAGGTTCGAGCCCAGTGACCACCTCTTTTCTGAAACTATAACATCAATCTACTATCCATATACACTGCCAATGAATGGCAACTGACATTTTTATCATACTCTCTGTTTCACTCCAGCTCCTGAATAAATAGAAAGGAATCAAGAGATGCATGGATCACCTAAGATTGCACTTGGGAACTTAGGTTATTATGTAAAAAGCACATATTTCAGTAGTAAAAGGCAACAATTGAAATACAGATAAAGTACAATTATATAGCAAGACTGACTCTGCCATTACTGGCATTGTATAACAGAATTATAAGAATGCTGACCCTTCATTCCACATTCACTATAGCTGGAGAAGTGGCACATTATGTTAAATATATGTGCACAGAAATTGTTAAGATGCTTGTGGGTTCAGTCATCACCACTACAAAAAAGGCTTTGATGATAAATGAAATAGTTAATATGTACTATAATGAAGCTATTATTCCCCCTTCACTGTATTTTATGATTATAAAAAGAATTCCATTTCATCATTTTTGCAAGTCTCATCCAACACCCTCTTTGACTACAATATTTTTGTTATTAGGTTTTCAACAAATGATCATGATACAGCAAAATGTAACTGGCCATTAGTGTCATTCTGTACAGTAAATAGTATGAATGTGAATTCTGCATGCCATGAGAAGTGTCTCTTCATGTTAAGAGTTATGTGAACTGGCAACTGTTATGGTGAATGTTGGTCAATTTCTACCAACCCCAGAATGAATAAAACTGATATTTTTATAAATTTATTATTTCCTACTGGTTAAAGCAATACAGTCATAGATAAGATAGTTAAGATGGTATAATGAAGGTGTATGTCCTATGATGTTATTATTGCTGTCCTTCACTGTAATGTCTGATCACAAAAAAAATACTTCGAAAAGCTATTTTCATTCCTTTTGTATGTCTCTTGCCTCAACATATTTTTTCATAATTTTAATTAATTCATTTAGTTTGTTTTAATATTCTCCTTTTCTTTAACTATTATTTAGAACAACACAGAGACCTGGACAGACCACTCCAGCACAACGTGTCATTACCCCCAAAGGTGGCAGTGGCAGTACCACCATCACCACCACCAGAAGATGCAGAGCACATTTGGGTTATAACCTGCCTGTCTCCTGTGTTCCTGCAATACCTTCCTGCACCACCTGTGTCATATAACTCTGCCCCATTCAATGGTGCATTGGTACCAACTGGGAGTGGTGCCAGTAGAAGTGGTAATTTTGTAACTGGTGTGGTGCTGGAAAAATTTATGAGGAAGATTATGGACAGGAGGTTCGAAGCCCACATTAGTTGTATTGAAAACATGCTCCAGTGAGAGGTGTTCCACTGCCCAGCACTGCTGGCAGTTACTGAGGCAGGACCCAGTGGTGACAGCTCTCAGGGTGAGGAGTGATTTCAGTCTGTGTCAAAGCTGGCAGAGTATGCCTCCCTGAACACCTCATCCCACATCCATTCCCAGTGATCCCCTTCCTTTTTTAATCTATAACCAACCCTGCCATGTTATACAATCCCCCCTTTATCATTGTCTGTTCATTTTATGTCTCCTTTACCAGTGTATACCCTAACCCAGTGTGTTAACCCCACTCTGTCGGTCATGTCTGTCTTTTCTTGACACCTGAACTCCCATTCTTACCTACCTTTGACATCTCTGTCTTCCTTCCCTTAACTTTTCCCCTCTAAAAGATAACATAAAGGGCAGCTGACCAAAAAAATTATGTCCCACACATAACTCTCAACTTCATCTATGTGTGTCATTTACACAAATGATTTCATACAGCTGGTCAGCCCACATAGTGTGTTAATGTGACACAAATGTTTACAATGTCATTTTTCCAAAATATTCAAAATTATGCAGAAAAACATTAGTTTGAAAAGAAGCTGAGAGATATGGTCCAATCCCTCCTCCATCCTGATTATTCTTGAATTGCTTGTCTAGTGTTCTACCCCCTGCTTGTTCCCCATTTTCTTCTCTGTCATATCCTTCTATTTCTGTCCTTAAATCTGAACCAGAAATAGATAAACACCACCAGACACATGGCCATGGATGGCTTATAAATAGAACTAGCTATATCTATACTGATCCACTGCACAATAGTTGTCATAGTGCTGTATGTCAGTGAACAAAGGATAAGGTTAGCTCTCATTCTATGGCTCTCATCCTATGGCAAAAGCAAAGAAAATTCCTATGCATGCTCTAAGGCCTTGCCATCAGTCATGCACCTGAGCTGAGCATTTGTCCATGTCAGTAAGCAGTTCTGATATAATTCAAATAAAGTTAGATGATACTGCTCTCTGCCACTGTTTTCATGGTTCAATGTATGACTGATGTGACAAATCCATTACAGTGCACTCAGGGCAGGATTCTAATCCCCTGAGGGTGAGATGTTGCCTCACATTTTTAATCACTGCCTGCAACTGCTTTCTTTTCAACAGGTAAGTTTATAACATTTGCAGATTAATATCAGAAATGAAATATTGAAATCATTTACATGTTTAGCTTAATGGTATACATTTTTCTGCTTTCTCTTACTGATGATCCCATTTAGGAAGACTTACTTGCAACACTGGATAATGCACTGTTATGGAGAATGTAACTAGCAGAGACATAGTTCACACTTCACTGCACTATATATGTCCTTGTTAGCCACCTTTGTTCTGCTCAGTCCCTGTCTCACTACATTTGTATTTTCCCTCTATAACATTACTTTCAACTGTGAGCTGTCAGACACATGCAGTATATATTTTATATGACTTCACATGATATTGCATTGATCTGTAACATATTACTTACACAGGCATGTTTTCCCTTCATCTACAGTGTACCTTGCATAGCTCTTAAGACACAATGAGTTTAAAGCTCTTTGTACATATAACATTTTGCGGTAATTCGCAGAAAGCAGCTTTGCTATTCATAATTTGGGAACAGTAGTGGACAGTTCATGTCCTATGGCAAAAACTGATAATAAATTCTTTGGCCTTGCTAATCATAATCTGGCCATCATGCAAATGAGCTTACCCATGATGTGTAACATAAAACAATAGTGATACAAACATAAGCAGACATTTATTAATTTAACTGTAACAGTTTCCATGGCTCAATGTACTCCTGATGTGCAGTTTATATTGTCACTAAGGTATGTGGAAGGTTGTGATCCACCAATTACTGGTGTCTGTTTAACATTGCTCATGTTGTTGTTGTCTTCTCCTATTTTGCAACAATCTTTTTAAATGTGTGCTTTCTGACAAATGTTGTAGGACTTCTGTGGTGCCATTAGCTAGTACACAGGTCAGGTAAATATGAGTTAGGCAGGCAGAGGTTAGAATCCACTGAGGAGTATGTTGTAGCATTGTGAAAAGCAGTTTGTGATATGTAATAATGACTTACTAAACAGATGTCATGAAAGCTGTTCTACTTGGATGTGACAGTTTGCCAGATGAAGGGTTTTTATTCCCTAAAATGCTGCAGTCGCTGTTAACCATGCCTGATTTTATTCACACACACACACACACACACACACACACACACACACACACACACACACACACACACACACACACACACACAGTGGTGATAATATTCCATCATGTATGCACCTTCTGACAACTGCTGTATGTCTATGGCATGGCATTAATGGCTAGTACACAGGTCAAGAGAACATCAGTTAGGCAAATAGGAGTGCAAATACTATGAGGTGTATGTTCTGTGACAAACAATCCACACTTTTCAATAAGTAGATATAAAGAAATATTGGGTAAGATGGGGTAGCATATTAAGTGAAAGTTACTATTACTGTGTCCTCTGTCAGTATAGTGGAGGTTGGTTTTGATTCTATAATTGTTGTGTGCTGTACAATAATACTCAGTTTTACAGTATTACACAATCACAATCCAATAGTGACCTATGTTAAAGTCACCAACTTTCTTTGACTTTATGACATCACATACACTGGGAAAAAAGATGCCAAACCTGGACAAATCATCTATCTGTAGTGTAATTTCAAGTCAGTTGGTGGAGGGCACCATATGTTTCCTTAAGTAAGCACATAGCAAACACGAAAGAAAAATCTTTGAAATGCTTAGGACTCAGCTAAGTCAGTTGAAGTGACTGCCAATGCAACACTGAGGAAAAATCTTAGAATGCACTATGGACACAGCTTCTGTTGTGCAACTGAGGTGACCACCAATGTGTGACACTGGGCAGTGGTGACATAAGTTGATATTAATAGTTACATTGTCACAACTTCCAAGTATCTTTGAAGTCATAACTTAATGATTAAATTGCCAATACTTTAGGGAGATGATTGTGAGTCCAAGATTGTTGCAGGTTGTGAACAAGATACATAGTATACGGTGTTCCATAGTGTTCAAACATTCCCTGGAAATGTATGTGTACGTTTAGTCTTATGAAACTTTCTGTGGCATCACTTGCTAATGTGCTGGTGTGTATTGGTTAGGCAATTAGAGGTTCAAATCCATGGTGTTCTACCTTGTAGAATGCTGACAAATGACATTATCATATGTTAATAATATGTAATGCAAGTATAAATTGTAGCTAACATGATACATTCCTCTGAGAGATTCTATGCCACAGTCAACTGTTGCAGTAAGGAGTAGAGTGGATGATGGGTTTTATTCTCCACCCCTCTTATGCATTATGCCATTTTCTGCTGTTCATTTCACACTCTTCAATATTATTGTAAACTTTCCATGACATTTGTATTTGCACACATCTTTAGTGCACCTTCTTCTGCGGGTTAACTTACTAATGGTTATGAATATACAATATCACCATGAAAAGTCAGGGATTCAAACCCAAGTATGTGCATTTAGCTTGTCCTGCTAGCAAGTATTCCATTTCCCTGAAATGTTTCTTTTTTATTCATTTCTTTGATGAATGCTTCCATGGCATACCTTAATAATAGACTATTTTGATGACAATATACTTGAAGAAAATTAGGTCTGAAACCCAGGTACATCTTTTTACTTGTTCTGTTATAAAGTATTACTTTACCTTGAAATGTATTTTCCAATTACCTCTTTAGTGAGTGCTCCCATGGCATGCCTTACTACTACTTTTTGATTCAAACCTTTGAAGGGAAATTGGTTAAGATTAAAATGGCCTACATGAGTAGCTATTCTAGTACTTTCCTGTGAGTCTATGAATCTATAATACACCATTGTGGTGAATAAATACTTGAAGAACATCAAGGGTTCAAACACAAGTATATGCATTTAGTTTGTCCTGCTGTCATGTGTTCCATTCCCCTGAAATGTGTTTTTTCTATCACCTTTGTTAACACTGCTACTGTAGCATGTCATGCTAATACACTGGCCTGCAGCATATCAGTGACAACATCAGGGATTCAGTTTCATTCATAAGATCATAGGAGGTTACTAGGCTAACAGACCCAGGGCCCTTACAATCCTCGCCAACTTCAAACCTTGTTCCCAAGGGTGTCTGGTTCAAGCAGACACTAAAATCAGCACCTATGTGGAACCCCTGGGGTGAATTTCCAGTTACCCATCAAATCATCCAAATTGAGCTTAAACAGGCCAACAAGGGGCTTTTTTAACATGAATAAGTAGCTTGTTCCAAAGGTGAGGTAGCCTGTGTGAGACAAATCTGTCTCTCCAGCAAGTTCTGTTGATGTCACATTAAGGTTAAGGTCCTTTAAGCGAATGACCCATGTGCCATTTGACTTGCAAATGTGCAGTTATTTCCATCAAAGCTGGGTCAGAGATTGCTCTATATGCAAGACACAGGTTACCTCTGAGTAGTCTGTATGACACAGAGTAAAGTGGCAGTGATTTCAGTCTGTCCACATAAGACAGATTTTGAAGAGCCTGAATTTTCTATGTAAGGAACCTTTGTGGTCTCTTCCATTGCTGCAGGTGTTTGGAAAGGAACATACCAAAGGGAGCATTGTACTCTATTATTTGACTGATGAGGTAACCTCTTTTTTTCTGCAGGTATTGCTCTTACTTATGAGATGAGCAATATAAAATGCCCTTGTTACCACTGTGGAGACATGGTGATCGAAATTAAGGTTGCTGTCAACCTGTGTGCCCATAAGTCTCACCACTGACTGTGTGCTTAGGATATTGCTATTGATGTGGTAGTTTGCAAGAACATCATCCTTGCTGAAGGGAATGATGATGATTTTTTTGCATTAAGTTTAAGACCGTGACGTGGACACCAGTCATTAGTCTGCATAAGAACTTCTTGCAGAATGTTGACATTGCTAGGGGTTTCGATGATCACTCCTAGTTTGCAGTCATCAGCAAACTTTGTCAACCACAGTCCTTTAGTTTTAGCTTGTACTCTGGAAAAGTAGATTCTGAGCAGTAGGGGTCCCAGAACTGATCCCTGTGGAATACCACAGGTAACTGGCCTGCTGGAGGAGGTGGAGTTCCCTATTTTGATCATATGAGCTCTATCAGTGAGCCATTTTCCAACCCACCTGACAATATATGGGTTGATACCCAGCTGGGTGAGTTTATCAATGATGCTTGAGTGGGGGATTGTGTCAAAGGCCTTTGCTAAGTCTAGGTAGGCCGTATCCACAGATTTGCCCTTGTCTGGAGCTTTGGTGACTGTCTTGAAGAAGTCCACCAAGTTTAACAGGCATGATCTTCCCTTGACAAAGCCAAACTGGGTGGATTTGAGCATTTGGAGATTTCATGTCTTTGTTGATAAGGTCCATGATGATTTGTTCCATGGCCTTTGGCCTTGCTGATAAGTCTGGTCAGGCTAATAGGTCTATAGTTCTTGGGGTCCATGGATACACCCCCTTTTTGCAAAGGGATGACAGTAGCTGTTTTCCATTCCACTGGGATGGCACCAGTGCTTAGGCTGTGATTGAAAAGCATGCTCAGTGGTGATGCTAATTCCTGTTTCAATCCATGTATAACACAACCTGAGATGTTGTCTGGTCCCATAGAGGCTGTGTTTTTGACCTTGGAGAATCATTTAAGACCTGTACCTCAGAGATACTAGGCAGGGACAGGTGTTTGGGATGCTTTGGGGTATATGTGGTGGGGACTGGGGAGTGAAGTTTTCTCTGAACCTCTCAGCCAGCAGGTTTGCTATATCCACAGGTTCTATACATGTGGCACCATTAACTACAAGTTTAGCACAAATCTGGGCCTTACCTTTGAGGTTACATATGTAACTAAAGAATGCCTTGTGGTTAATCCTTAGTTAGGGAAGCTAATTTGGATTCATAGTTAGCTTTGCAGGACTTCATTAGGAGTCCTATTTGCTTGTTTAAGTTGAGGAGGGAGTGGTTCCAGTTTTGAGACTGTTCCTTCCTGCTCTTAGACAGCAATTTCTTTCTCCTATTGTATAGCCTATTAATGGCAGTTTGTCCCCCAGGCAGGTTTGATTTTCCTTGAAGATCTTGCTTTGGTTCTGTCAGGTACAGGAGAGTCAATACAATCGTACAGGTGCTTGTATAAAGCATAAGTGTATAACTCAGCATAGGTGCCTGTTCCATCAGTGGGGGGAGGGGCTATGAAGCTATTTATGTCATCATGTAAGAGGTTGTAATTGGTCTTGGAGAAGGCTTTTAGTCTACTTGTTGCTAAGGGGGGGGGTCTTATGTTATAGTTACTTCTAGCAAGACTGATTTGTGATCATATTTCACCAGTGATGGCCACACACTGGGGGGTGGTGCAGCGGTCTCCCATGTTGGTGAGCACCAGCTCCAGGAAGTTTGAGCCCCCTTGTGGATGTGTCAGCTAGCTGGTCCAGGGCACTGGAGTTAATGAAGTTCAGGAACCTTCAGACAAGTGAGTTAGAATATGTATAATTTATCCAATCTATGGACGGGTAATTAGAGTCACCCAAAACCAGGGTGTTTGGTTGTATCTTGATTGACTCAAGTAGATCCAAGTAGGCTGAGTTGATGTCCTAATTCATGAAGGGGGTCCTGTAGTTGGCAATGACCTGAAGAGGGGTCTTACCTATAATCAATTGTACCTGAAGTAATTCAAGGGAATCATGATGTTTAACCAATCTAGAATTGTATTTATCTTTAAGGAATATTGATACACCACCTCCTTTAGTTCTCATGCCTTCAGTTTGTGATCTGAACGTGTGGAAGGAAATTTAACCTGGTATAGCTGGGGTGCTTTCTGCAGCCTTAAATCAGGTCTCAGTGACTGCACAAATGTCAGCATCTTCCAGGGTGAGGACTGCTTCCAATGAGAGGAGTTTCTAGTTTAGACTCCTAATGTTTAACAGCACAACCTTAAGGCTGTTTTTAGTCAGTATTTTTACACTGGGCATTTTGTTGTTGTGGCATTGCTTAAAAAAGGCACTATGGGGATGGGAAGAGCCTTAGCCAGTAACTGAAATCCCAGGGTGAAAGAAGAAGACCATCTATGGCAAAGCATCGAAGTCTGTTGACCATGTCATCCCAGGCTGAAATATACTGGATCCCTTTTGAATGACACCAGAAACTAAGCCAATTATTGAAGTCCAGCATTTTTTGTTTGTATTGAGGTATCATCCTAGGCAAAGGTAAAATGCTGCTTAAGGCTAGGGACATACCTGCCTGAGGCACATATTCTGAGAACTCAGTCATGTCTCTCTTCATATAGTCTTGTAAGGTACATCTCAAGTCGTTCACATCAACATGGACTATGGGAGAGTCATAACAGTGTCTGTTGTTGAGAAACTTGAATGCATGTGTGATGTGGTGGATCCTGGTAGCTGACAAACAGCTGACTGTGACTTTTTCCTTATCCAGTCTAGTAAGAGGGACATCTGTGTGTCTCACATGTGAGTCAACTATGACTAGTATGTTTGTTTTTGTGTTATGCCTTACGGGCTTGACCAGTGAGACACTGGTTTGTGATATATTATGTGTACTATGCTCTACAGAAGATGTATTATGTGAAGAGTGCTTGTGTCTGGGAGGTCTCTGATATTTAGGTAAGCTTCTTGTAAGGATCTTTACATATGTAGGTTTATGTGTTGTTAATTTGGTAGGTACAAAAGGTGAGGTGTGCATGCTGACAACTTGCTTAGTATCAGATGGAATGACTGGTGGCTGACAGCCTGGATTCTAGGTTCTTCATATAGCTGCATCTCTCACATAATGAATTTGTGTGGATTAGAGGAACTGGGCTGTCATTGCATATGAGGCAATTGCTACATTGCCTCAGGATGCCCATGTCAACCAGGCTAGCTGGAAAAACTGTGGGAAATTGTCCATCCATAATGCTAGGTAAGTTCATGTGGTCAGAAAACAGGGAGAGGACAGGAAGGAACAGGTAAAGTAGAGGACAGGAGAACTGGACAAACAATACGAAGGGCTAGTGGGTAGGATCTGTGTTCAATTTGCAGGCAAAACTGTTTGCATCTATAAACACCAACAGTGCCCACCGCTGAGCAGTGGTAAGTGATGTGCAAATGGGATGCTATGTAGCAAACAAGCATAAACTGTTCTAAACAAATTAACAAATAAAAAAACTCAAAGCTGAGCTCTTTTCCAGCAACTTTCATTCAGATGAGTTCTAACTGCACACTCCTTCCACTAGGGTGCAGGGGAATTCTCTTCAACAAAAGATGGCCTGGTTTAGTGCTCAGGTTATATAAACAGAACTAGATTCAGCAGGTCTGGATCTAGTCTATGTTACAGCAAAGTGCAACAATTTCAGAACAAGAAAAGCAGTTCAAATGAGCAGTGATATGGTAACAATACTGTTAAAAAGTGTAATATACAGTGAAAAATTCTATTTAAGTTTCTGATTTAGTATTGTTATGAGTTACATTCCACTGAATGTAAACCATTCTGTGATGAATGTGTACATTATGTGAGAAATGTTGACTAACGTAATTATCTTTCTTGATTGTTCTGTCACTGTTGAGGAGGGCATTTGGGGGATAAGTGCTGCTAATGGCTATAATGACTTTTTGAATATTTATGCTCAAATGTTTAATGTGTTGCATGGCGCCTACACAAAGATTGCTGCAGTGGCTCCTCTTGTGAAAGCAGTACTATGACTCATTGTAGCATGGTAGTTCTGGGTTTGACTCCTTTGAAGACTATCATTTGTTCTCTTTTTTGTAATTTGTCTGCACATGTGATACATTTCAGAGGTGCATGTTATATGATCGCATGCACTTTGATGTCCGCATTTTCTCATCTTGCCATTACAACATGGATAAACTAGCACATGAATGGAAATGCTGCACACTAACCCATATTGGGATAACATATATTTAATTTTTAATGAGTTTCACTGTATAGTATGCACCCACAACTAACACTCCATTATTGTCAAGTATTGTGTGGGTCATTACTTGACGTTACTGTATTATTTTATAGCTCACATCTGCCATATATACTTCACTTTGTTAAAATGGCCATAGTGTCATACATATTTTGTGGCCTACCTTTCCATCCACAGTTTTGTTATGCACTTTTGTATTCACCCTCTTCAGAATTCTGCTAGTGACCTCAGCAGCAACCTCAGCATCTGTGTTGCTTGACTTTCTATTGCACATATCATTATGCATATATTTGCTGCTGTTGATAACATCAACATTAAACAACTGTGCATGTGCATCCACATTAATTACAGGGTTTTCTTGTGAACAATCACTTATTACTTCTTTTTGATGTGGCCATGAGGTAGATTATCATGATCTAGCTTTGGGCTTGTGCTGCGTCTGCAATGAGAGGGTCCTTGTCATGCACAGTGACTCGGTTGCATGCATATCTAATTAGCAATGCCGTTGATCGCTGTGGGAAGGTAATAGTTTTGGGTTGGTCTGGCCACAATATAGCCATCATGTTATTGAATCCACAGGCACTTTTTTCCAGCTTGATGGAAATCTGCCTAGAGCCAATCCCTTTTTTGCTTATAATCAATCTTCTAATTTACAAGCCCAGGGTGTTCGGCAAATATACCCACAGTTTTGGACTTTTTTAAGGACTGGTGTCCCAAACTGTTATTGGGCTTTTGCATTACACAAGCAACCTTCAGCTGGTTATTTTAGAGACAAGAATTTTTATAAAGTTCTGACTTTACCAGCATCTGGAATCAGACTAAGAACAATGATTCTGGAACTTTGTGAGCATCTCCCTTTTGTTATCTAACTAGAGAAGACGGCAGACTATGCAGTTGTTGTTTAAGAGAAAATGGACATTTTCATGTTAGCATTTTTTCTTATTCCTCACAACAATACAAATATGAAGCACCTCATTGCTTTCCTTGGTGAGGAATGCGTGTGTCTGTCTAGTATCCCATGATCTGTAGTCAGCCCACATTTTGCTTTGCGGGGGTGACTTGGAATGAGTCTTCTCTAGGATTACAGGTTCCTACTTGAAAAATAAATTCCATTATCCACTGATTGGGAGCCTACCCACTAATTCAGAGTGAAAATGCACATTTGTTTCAATAGCTGGCTATCAATACATACTACTGCATTTGTTCAAAACTTTGTTACCAGAAGCTCTTATTTTTCTTATCAGCAATGACCTCAACACTCAAAATTCTTCTTTCACTACTTTACAGTCACCTAAAAATGTATGCATTACAACAAATAAGATATAGTGAAGTTTACTTCTTGTCACAGTGACATAAAGACAGTCTTCATCATAATTACTAAATCTGCAGTGCACAACAACAACAACAACAAAAAGCATTAGGAACAACTCTGCACAAAAGATAATCCCTCCAATTTCCGAATGATGTCAAGTCATTTATAAAGTCCCTGAATTATTCCTTAATTACCCAATCTCAGACTATGTCTGCCAAATATAATTACCAAGAGTAGTCTAAATTAGGGTCTCTACATACAGAACAAATAAACCTATTCAGGAAGCAATACACAGACAGAAAAAAACATTCTTATTGCAGTTCTTTCTATGGACTCAGGCATTATTTTAGAAATAAGCAGTATTAAGTAAAAGCATTTCAGGTGAAGCCAATGGTGTTGAAAATCTCAGGGCAAATAAGAAAAAGTTCTAGGTCAATGGATCCTAGACCATGAATTTCCACTTTCTAACTGTCACTGCAGCCAGCTTGGTTGAAATTGGCAACCTGAGACAATGCATCAGTTGTCTCATGTTTACTGACAACCACCTACTACTTAAACTGACACAAAGTGTGGGAGATGCACTTATTTAATGCTATTGGAAGCAAAACTCTCTCATGATGACACTACAATTAAGCAGGTTTTTAGTACCACACAACAACACACTCAATATATTATAAACAGATAAGCCCAAACACACAGATCCACACATGACGAATCTTTTAAAAGTAGCATAGCTAAAGCACAAAAGCCTCCTAAATGTAATCTAAGAAACAAGTACCTTCAGCTACCTCACAAATAGCTCTGCTGTAATTCAAAGGATGTCAACATGTATTAGGCTGGAAGGAGATGGTAGACAGTTCTAACTGCTTTACCAGGGATGGCTGGCACTTATTCTCCCCAGTGCTTTTTTTATATTGGCTAAAACATTGTCCACACCATAGTGCTTTTTTAGGTAATGTCAGTCCTAAAAAGCTTCTTACATAACAAAACAAAATCCAGTTAATATAAAAGTATTGCTGGTCAGTGCTAGGAGAGTTAACAAAAAACTCTACTTCCTACATGCACTCCTTACCTTGGAAAGCATTGATATATGCATTATTATGGAGACCTGGTTTAAGACCATTGAGAGCATCCCATCAGTGCAGGATTTCAATGCCTAGCACATGTTAAGGCCCACCACACTAGATGAAGGTGTTAAAGGTGGTGGTGTCTATGTATTTGTAAAGAAAAATTCCCCTCTAGACTAGCTAACAGTCTGAATTCCTCCATGTACAACTATCCCATAACAAGACACCTTATCATGGCTAACCACTTCTATGTCTCCCTCAGCTCATAATGTCTACCTAACCAGTTATTGCATTAACCTATACACCATTTTCCTAGGGAGCTTTAACTACCCTCCATTAACTGGGCAATATATACATCCACTAACATGTATGCCTACTGATTTCTGGACTTCAGTGCAAACTCCGTGGACCAGTTAGCCTACATCCCAACCAGGATGGCTTAAATTGTAGACTTGATTCTTATCGATATGGGACAGCTCTGTTGTCTATCAGTTGTAACTCTCTCCCCTGTCAAACTAGACCATAAATGAGTCACATTCACCTTAAGACTGCAGCCAGAGGCATCCTACAATACTTTAATATTAGAGATTATGGCCAAGGCTAACCAATTGAAAATGAGTGATCACCTGGTTAAATTCGATATTCCCTTTTAACTCAATGACTGCTTATGTGGAGTACATTACTTCCAAATTCTATGCACGTGAATAGCTGCGGCATCTGTCCCCCCTCAGAAGAAAATAAAATGCCAAATTCAAAACTAAACCCCTGTGGTGGAACCCAAACAGAAACAGGCTATATAATAATAATAATAATAATAATAATAATAATAATAATAATAATCATCATCATCATATTTATAATAATAATAATAATAATAATAAACGTATTACATGTCAAAATAAATGTACCTTTAAACATGAACAAAAAAGATCTTGCTAAATTTAAGAGGGGACCAGGGAACTCTGTACCCTGAACAAGATCAGCCAAAGACAGATAATGAGTTGAAAATTGATCAAAATCAACCAAAGGCAGATATAAGGTGACAACTGCCAACCTGGCAAAATACAACCACAAATGTTTCTTTAATTACATTAGAATCCATAGAAACAATGTCTAGCACTGCACAGAGCTAATAGTGAATAATAACACATAACAGAACATAGCCAATCTACTAACGTCACCACTCTCTCTCTTCCTACATTCCCAAATCTCATACCTGCATCTAAATCCGGCCTCAGATCTCCCATGAAGAAGTCCTTCAGGCACTATCCAAGGTCAGGAACACTGCACCTATGAGGATGGATAACATACTGGGCTACTAAATGGTCACCCTAAAGCAGGACCTGTCAAACCCCTCTGCAGGCGTTGTGCCAGCAAATGGAGGATAACTGAAATCCATTTGCACAAAGATGGAGCATCAATGAACCCAGGAAATTACAGACCCATAACTCTGACCAGCCTTATTTGTAAGACTGTGGAAAGGATCATTATGGAATTAATAAATAAGAACATAGGTAATCTACTAACTCTAGACCCAAGCTGATTTGTATTTTTCAAGTGCCAATTCTGCTTGCTTAACCTAGTTGTCTTCTTTGAGAAAGTTACTGAAGCAATGGATGAGGGCATATCCATACATACTACACATCTAGACCTCACAATGGTGTTCAAGCACCATCCCACACTCCAGAAATATAGATGAACTATCCCAGCTAAATGCTAATCCCTATATAACTCATTGAAAAGAAAATTGGCTCACAAATAGAACTCAGGAAATTAGGGTGGGATGCTCTACCTCCTCCAAAAAACTGTGACTAGCAGTGTAACCCAGGGTTCAGTCCTTGGGTGCTCCTTTTTGCATTTACTTCTTGGAGGTCAAAACTACTGTTGGGAGTTTATGGTTGATCAAGTTTTTCAGATGTCTGTAAAGTTGGTGCCATCATAAACTGTGTGTGTGTGTGGGGGTGCTATGATCCATTATGATCCAAGATCCTCCAAGAGGGCTTTTTCTCAGCCACAAGTTGGTGTAAAACCATGGACCTAAACTAAATGCCAAGAAATGTGTAACAGTATCCTTTGACAAGCAATGAGTACATAGTGACTGTCATACTGACATGCCTTGAAACTTGATCCAGTAGTCTGGGGCCTTGGAACCTATGTAGACAATGAACTGTTGTTTAATCACCATGTTTCCACTATTGTAAGAAAGTGCTTTTCCATTGCACAAATTGTTACAAAGGATATGGCATTTGGGTCAAAAGTTGTGACCATTCTACAATGCTCTGCACTCATTTGGCTGATCATTGAGTATAATGGACCCTTCAGTATGTACCTGTCCAAACATCAGACATAACTTGAATGCCTACAATGTCTTCTTCTTCATAAGAAAATCAAGGACCTAATTTATAAAAAAAATGTGGACTGTCTCAAAGCTTTGTCTTTCTTAGTATTATACAGGCTACTGAGGACTCAGCTCTGCCTCATGTAGAAAGCCTCAACAGACCCTCTCCTGACAGACCTGCTGCACATTTGCAAGTCCAATGAGGACATAAGCACCCAATTAAGAGATCAAAATCTCTATTGCAACATAAATAGAACATGTTGGAGGGATACATATGTATCACAGAGAAATGGTCTTCCTCTCCACATAAAGCAATGTACTTCTCTTACATTATCCAAGTGTAATCCAGACAAATGAATGGGTAACTGCAAATTCACCCCTGATTTAGCATCCTTGCCCCTTGTGGATATGGGCAACAAGTAAATGTTCTGCTCATGTCAGGGTTATTTCTACTTAAAATATAAAGGGTAAAGACTTCACGGGAATGTATGGCTAAGCTTCTAAATATCCTCATGGGTTGATAGCCTAGTAAGTTTCTATGAACCTAATTACAACAGCTTATCCAATTAAGCAAACTCAATGCAGATGCTTTATCCAGTCAAAAGAAGATAAATCTTTATTGGCATAAAAATAGAGATCTCAAATAAAGATGTCTTAACCTTGCGAAATTGCAGCCTGGGTTTTACTGAGATTAGAATCACACCCTACTACCAGCAACCTTTTATTCTCACATTTTTCCAGACTCTCCAGAGAAGGACTCTTCAATATCATCAGTGATTGTTATTCTCAGGATTGGCAGAAAGAGGCAACAGTCCTCATTCACTCCAGTGGAGTTCTGGAGGTTTGTACTCTAGCTTCCAATGAATGCTTACTGAGCTTTTTTGAGAAAAATCATGTTATATCTTTGGAGTCATAAGAGTTACTAAAGAAATGTAAATGGCAAACTGTTCAGCACAAACAAATGTTTACAGTGGTAGTGTTCTTTAGATTCTAGGTCTTAAACTGCATTTTAAAAATATAGTAAATACAGTAACTATTAATATTATTGTATTTTCCAACCAAGTTACAATGTCTCAAGAACCACTCAAGCTACACACATACTTTCAGTATCAATTTGGTTGTTCAACTGTTAGCTTTCATAGGAGGCTATGCAGTTCTTTCTGTTTTACTTGATTGTTGAGATATTTAGAAAATATGGAATTATGACAAATACGGATAAATACCATTTGAACAACATTTAGTTAACATGTCTATAGCATCACTGGACAGAGGTCAAATATTGGTAGGATTATACTGGCCATCATGTAAACTTTAAGATGAAATATTTTAATAGCTTTTGTGTAGAACTGCTTTTGTCATTATTAATGCAAATATGAAAAGACTATATTAGACGCCAAGAGACATCAGCAGGATGTAACCAAAGAAACACTTAGAGGTATCACTAGGATATAGTGAGATAAATCATTTTCCTTTTTTGGCTATAACAATTAAATGTACTTCCCTGATTGCTCAAAAACATGGAACATGTATTGGAAAAAAAAATCTGATACTAGATCAGCAATGTATATGAATATTTTATAATTTCCATCTGCTGTCATGTAGTCTACAAAAAGGTTTTCTGAAATTAGATGGCAGCTATGACTCAAAAAAACATCTAAACATTCTTCACTTTTCCTGCCACTCTTACTGATGCTCATAAAGGTGTAATGTTCTCCTTCACCACAAAATCAGAAATGGAATTACAGCTGAATGTATTAATAATCTGGATTAACATGGTTTAGTCTGAGGACTAGTCTTCCATTGCTTTTGCTGTTCCAAAGATAAATCCAAAGATTTTCTTATACCCTGATGGAGGCCTGCCCCCTTTCAACTCAAAGCACAATTTATTTGGATACTGACAATAAAGACCAAGCAGCGTATAACTTATTTTAGCTCCAGATTTGCTGTGTATCTATCAGGATCAACATCATAATGTCATATGGTTGGCCTGTACTGTGGTTACAGTGGACTACGGTTCTCTTCATAATCTTCATATTTGGATTTTCTGAACTGATGGGCCAAGTGGAAGCAGGTTATCTGTATGAGTGTAAACTTTATCTGCAGACTGTGAGGAACAATGAATCAGAGGTGGAGACTAGAGTCAGAAGACTCCAAAAATGATAAATCTATTTGCAACCTGTGTATAGATTTCATCTACTAACCTGCTCAAAATGGTGAATGATTCATCGGTTCCTCGAAATGTCAAAGTAAGGTTTAAAATAATAGATTGTATAAAGAAAAACAATAACGAACTGAATCTGGTAGCACATAGACTAATCTAAGTAATTTTTCAGGGGTGTTTAGTTTAGCTTGGCAAATCAAATTATACAGTATTTCAGTTTGGCCATTAAGAGATGAAAACTCTGCAAACTACTGCTTGTACACAGGTCTCCAGAGAAGGATTTGAATCAATGATTACATGATCTGCGGTAATGGGGGTGGGAGGATTTGATGATATAGCAACTGGTATGACTACACACTGATCATCAGAAAATCACCCTACAGTTCTTTATAAGCAAGTATGCACTGTAATTCCCTTTTTAGAAAGGTTATGTTATCTTATAGATGATATAACAATAAAGCAAGATAACTATTGTTTATGAGGCTATGATTTGCTGTTACCTGACTGCTTACTCAGAGACCTAGATAGCTTTCAGTCTGGGGTAAAAAAAGCTGGGAATTTATTCTATGTTCTCTGTAATTTTCTAACATTAACTTAGTCAGCCCTGATCCTTGTAAGAAATTAAAGATAAGATTTCTGTAACTACTTATGTTTCTAAGAGTCATAAAAACAAACTGTACATGTTAAGAATCCCTGCTGACATTAATTTTAAGAGCATATATCCATTTTATATCTTTTTAAACAAAATAAGCCACTTTTAAAAATTGTATCATATCAGAAATACATAAATTCATCTTAACAGAAATTCAAAAATATTTAAGAGTCAGTTGATGAGGGCTCTCAGCTTGAAACATTAACCGCAACGTTAAATTAGTTATTAGAAATATTATCAAGAATGGCTTGATCTCAGGAAAGACTCCATAGAACTCATTCACCAGGCCATTTAAATCAAAATCTAAACTTAAGTCCTACACATATTACAGTGTGAAAGAAACTGAATTACTGATGGAACCAATTAGAAACCAAATGATTAAACACGACCTTATATCACAAAATCAGTTCATAATAAAACTACATATTCCAGTAATTTGGCAGAAATCCAGATTTCTGTAATCTTTTTATAAGGAACTTTATAACCAAAAGAAAATCAGCCCCAGCATGAAACAAAGCCAATCCAATAAAACGTACTGGAACAGGATACTGGATGGAAATAACTGAATGAAAAACACACAAGCATTAAGTCTTTTGTCTCCACAAAAGCGAGTCTTCATCAGAATACATAGTTACACTCAATGCCCTTGTTTAAATACCTTGCCAAAAAATGCAATTGGTTAGCAATACAAATCACCTGTCCACTTTTCACTTACTATTAATGACATTAAAAATTCCTTGAAGGGAATAAACATGAAATAAAAAATATGTCATACGCACATTAAAATTCACAAAATAAGCTATATATGGAATATGCTTGCAAAACATCTTTTAAAAAAAGTTTAAAAAAAAATGTTGGTCTATAACATTTCTCAGCTTTCACCTGCAATACAGGAGATATAAAAATAACTTCATTTAGACTGGGGGGGGGGGAGTTAGCAGCCAGTCTCAATTGCCACTGCATCGCTTTCTTCATCAAGGCATTCTTCCAATTGCCCCCTTTCTGGTCAATAGCAACAAAATCCCAGAATGCTAAAAACAAATTTATCAAACCCCTCACACACTAAGGAGTGTTTATATAGGGTGTTACTCTCCTTTTTGTTATTTATGTCATATACATGTTCATAAATTCTACTCCTCATTGCTCGTTCCATCTTGCCCACATAGTTGCACACTTACCACATATAGCAAAGTATATCACCAGTTTAGTGCCACAATTCCCAAATTTAAACCTAATATTGGTTTTCATAATGTTCCCTAACATCAAATGTGTCACCTTATTGATGTATGTGCACTGCCTACAGTGCCCACAGGGGTTGATCCTCTTACAATCTTCCTCTTTGGTCCTAGTTTTATATTCTAGCAACTGTTTAAAATTGGCACCTATTTTATGTATAAACACTGGCTCGTTGCCCAGTACACCAAGAATTTGTGGGTTTACCTCGAATATATTCCAGTTACTTCTGACACTGTTTTTAATGTGACCAGACAAGTAATTATACTGTAGTATACAAGCTTTCTCAAATTTCTGACCACCACCATTCATTTCAGATCTATCAGTACTCAACCCCACACCTAACAGTGGTTTATATTTATGGTTCCAGTTGTTAGAAACTTCCTGGAGAATTCCTTCAACTAGTCCCCTAGGATAACCTCTCTGCTTAAACGTTTCCCCCACCTTATCCAGTTCTCCCTTCACATTCTGGAAATGGGAGGTCATCCTCGCCACCCAAATGACCTGACTTTTAACCAGGGTCTTCTTTGGCATTAAAGGGTGGTTATTTAAAAAATATAGATAAGAGTTGCAGAAAGTATCTTCACAGAATACATTAGACCTGAATCTGTTCTCATCATGTGAAATGATGATGTCCAGGTAATTAATGTATTGTGTGTTGTATGTATGTGTAAATTCCAAATAATGTGTGGCATTATTTAAATAATCCAAAAATAATGGGATAATCATCACTAGGGCCATTCCACAGGAAAAAAACAAATCATCCAGGAATCTAGTGTCTGACACAACATTCTTCCAGTAGGGACAGCTAAACAAGAATTTATTTTCCCATCCCAACAGAACCATATTCGCATATATGGGGGCATATATGGCCCCCATAGCTACCTCCTTAATCTGTTGGAAATATTCTCCCTCAAACTTCACCAAATTGTTTTCCAAAATTAAGGACATAATCTCACATAAAATCATGATCCTATCATGCAAAAATGAGGAGGTCAAATACAAGGTTTCTTGGAATAACTCTAAGCCCTCCTCCTTAGGTATCACTGAAAAAAGGTCCTTGATATACACAGTCAGGAAAGATAGGTCACAAAAAAAAAGGTCCTTGATATACACAGTCAGGAAAGATAAACCTTATTTTTCATAATTCCTTTTTTAACTTACCAAGGAAGTCCCAAGAGTCTTTAACAATATGGGGAACATTTTCAATCCATCCACTAAAGGACCCACTGGGTCTAAAGTCTAAGAGGGTTCCTGAATGCTCTTATAGATTTTGGGTATCCCAAAGAAGATGGGAATAATAAGGAATTTGTGGCTTAGAAATTCATACAGTTCCATATTAATTCTTTGTGTTAGTACATATTCCTCAAGATATGAATCTATCCTAACATTTCTTCCCTGAAAGGTTGTGATCCGTATGGAATGCCTGTTCGCAGGACCTTGCTGTCCCTTCCCATCTTGTTCAAATAATCTGAACTATTTCTCAGTAAACACCCTCTCTGTGTAATTATAAATGGTATATCCATTGTATATGATTCCTGTTCTGTGGTACATCATAACTGATAGTCTCTTAGTTATCATATCTTTCTGAATGTCTACTGAATGTAGCAATGGATATACTTCCCTATTTTTATATTGCTTAGTATCCTTTTCCAATTTTTGTTTCTTTTTAAGAAACAAAGAGTAACTTCTTTTTTCTACCTTATCTAAAATCCTGTAATAAAATTCACAGTATTCCAGAAACAGTAAATCATCCCAAATTAAACGCTCCCTTCCTTCAACCTCTTTACCTAGAGGGGTAATGTGTTTCTCATAGTAATACAAGATTTTTTTAAGAAATTCTTAAGCCATATGCATCAAAAAAGCTAACAAATTATTGTACAACACTTTCATCATAAATCACACCAAAGGGAAATGTGTACATCCTTAAGCCCTGAGGTACAATTTTCAACACAATATAATCTTTAAAATACAAGATATCCATTTGTAAAATTTTATATTGAAAAAGTTTATTTTCAAAACCATAAATCATGTCTTTAAGTGAGCGAAAACCATGATGGGTCACAGAGTCTAAGTGCTCATTACATTCTTGCCCACTTTCTCCCAAAGTATTAGAAAAGGAAAATTTGTTCTGTAACAACCCCTTGAATTTTCCCCTGTTGTCCATAACCCATTGTTTGCCATATTGGCTGTATCAGTAATGCAAATAGGGGTGCTATGAACTAAAAAAACTGTTTGTTTTAGGCCTAACATCCAGCCCCATAGAAAAAAACAGTACCTGAAAGTCCAATGCCAGAGACAACCTTGTCAGATGAAACAGAATGTTGTGCACATGGAAAAAGGTCATTATCAGCACTTTGAACCCACAGCCATCAGAAAAACTCCTCCTGACTCCATTCTGCCCTTTAGTTTCTTTTTCTGTGGTCACGTGAATCCGCAGCTCATTCAGATGGTTCCAGCAGCTGTTTGGAGCTCTCTCTCGTGTTGTGGTGGGTACATGGCAGTTAACAGCACTAGGATTCACAGTTGCAGTTAAGTCTTTAGGTGAAAGCAAAGAAATAAGCTTAGCTAATTCACCTTTTAAAATGGACACTTCTTCTCTCCAGCTAGCTACAGTCAACTCAGTAGCTCTTGAACTGGAGCCTTCAAAGGTGTCCAAAGTATCCATCCAGTCCCACTGCCAATAACAAAAGGACTAGTAACCATAAGAAAATCAGCCCCAGCATGAAACAAAGCCAATCCAATAAAATGTACTGGAACAGGATACTGGATGGAAATAATTTTAATGAAAAACACACAAGCATTAAACGCTTTTGTCTCTACAAAAGTGAGATTTCATCAGAATACATAGTTACACTCAATGCCCTTGTTTAAATATCTTGCTAAATAATACAATTGGTTAGCAATAGAAATCACCTGTCCACTTTTTATTTATTATTAATGAAATAAAAAATTCCTTGAAGGGAAGAATAGACATGAAATAAAAAAATATGTCATACACACTTTAAAATTCACAAAATAAGTTTTATATATATATATATATATATATATATATATATATATATATATATATATATATATATATATATATATATATATATATATATATATATATATATGGAATATGCTTGCACAACATGAATTGGTGTTGATAATGGTTGACTTGAATGCACATATTGGGACAGACAGAAAAGGATATGAGGACTGCCTGGGTCCACATGGATTGAGCAGCAGGAATAAAGAAGAAGAAGCCATTCTAGACTTCTGTCTGGCAAATGGCTTGATAGCAGCCAACACATGGTTCAGAAAGAGAGACAGTCACAAGATCACATATAACAGTAGTCAACATGCAACTCAGGTAGACTTCCTCCTAGTAAGGAAAAGGCAGTGGGGTAGAATCCATGATTGCAAAGTCATCCCCAGTGAAACAGTCAACCCACAGTATAAACCACTAGTTGCCACAATCAGCTGCAAGAAGTGCTCAGAGAAGGCTCTAAGGTCAACAGAGACCAGGGTGAAGACCTGGAAGTTGACTGGAGAAAAAGTACAACAGTTCAAGGAATTACTCAGGGCTCTAACTACCCAAGAAGAGGAGGAAATAGGTGGAGTTGAAGACGAATGTCAGCACCTAAAAACAGCATGTGTTAGGACTACAGAAAATATATGCGTCTGAGCCAGGTATGGAAATAAGGTACATAAGGAAAGTTGGTGGTGGAATGCAGAAGTCCAGGAACTCATCAAAGAAAGGAGTGCAGGAAGAAGTGGGAGATAGAAAAGTCTGTCTAGGCTAGGAAGGACTACTGGTTGGTTAACAAACAAGCTAAGAAAGAAGTTGCAATAGCAAAGAATAGGGCATCGGAGGCACTCTACCAACGTCAGGAAAGTGACTCAGTAAGGGGCACAAAGAAACTATATCAGATTGCAAGGCAAAGACAGAAAGATAAAGAAGATAGTCAGACACCCTTCATAAGGGATACCAGCAACAACCTGCTCACCTGTCCAGAAAACATCAAAAGCAGATGGAAGGAGTATTTCCAGCAGCTTCTGAATGAAGAAAAACCCACAGAAGCTGTACTGCCCCAGAAACAGCCTACAATGAGAGAAGAAGAGGAGCCCACCCTAGAAGAAGTAAGAACAGCACTAAGGAAGATGAAGTCAGGCAAAGCAGAAGGCTCAGATGAAGTCACTGCAGATATGATAAAGATGCTGGGTGAGATAGGGAGAAATGGCTCCTGAGGGTACTAATAGCAGTGTGGAAATAAAGGTGTATCCCAGATGACTGGAGAATAAGCATACTTGTGCCAGTGTACAAGAACAAAGGGGACATCAACAACTGTGGGCAGTACAGAGGCATCAAACTCCTATCACATTGCATGAATGTTCTAGAGACGGTGATTGATAAATGGGTAGGCAGAGTAGTAGAATGTAAGATGGGAGATGAGCAGTCTGGATTCAGATCAGGATGCAGCACAATTGACCCAATGTGTGCAGTGAGACAGATAATTGAGAAGATGCTAGAGATGAGGAGAGAGCCCAACTGGGCATTCCTAGACTTGGAGAAAGCATATGACAAGGTCCCAAGAAAGCTGATCTGGGCAGTATTATGGTGGTTTGAAGTCCCAGAAACATTGTTAGAATTAGTGCAGGCTATGTACAAGGACCCAATGACTCAAGTACGAACAGTGTTCGGCCTCAGAGGGGTTTCAAGTGGGAGTGGGTGCACATCAGGGTTCAGCTCTGAGCCCACTGCTATTCATACTGTTGATGGATTACATTAACAAACAGGTTGGAGGGGGCACATCAGCAAAGCTGCTGTATGTAGATGATGTGGCAGTACAGACAAACTCTGAGCTAGAACTTCAGCAAAGGATAGGAGAATGGAATGCAAATCTGAAGGCACATAGGATGAAACTAAGAACAGATAAGATGGTGGTAATGGCAGCAAATTGGTAATATCAGAAGAAGGTGAGAATAGAGATAGAAGGGAAGATAGTGGAACAGGTAAACAGCTTCAAGTATCTGGGAGGGGTAGTTGAGGAGAAGGGTAGTCTGAATGAAGAGGTCAAAGCTAGAACCAGAGGGGCTACAGCCAACTGAGTACATCCAATACTCTATGCCAGTTGGCTGCAGCCAACTGGCATAGATTATCGGGTGTAGTCTATAACAGAAGAATGCCAAAGAAGCTGAAAAGTAAGGAGTAGAAGACAGTGGTGTGACCAGTACTACTGTATGGTACAGAAACCTGGGCAGTAAAGGCAGAACAGTTGAAGAAGCCAGAGGTGATGGAAATGAAGGGCCTGAGAAAGGTTGTAGGATGCACACTGTATACAGATGAAGAAATGAGGACAAAGGAGCAGAAGCCAAAGTAGCTCCAGTTGCAGAAAAGATCAAAGAGAAATGATTACAGTGGTTTGGGCACATGTAGAGAAAAGCAGAAGACAATCTGTTGAGGAAGATTTGGGACAGACAGGAAGAAGTTAAGAAGAAGAGAGGGCATCCAGCAAAGAGATGGATGGATTGTGTCAAAGAAGATCTACGACAGTCAGGCATGAGTGTTGAAGAATGCAGGAGTGTGGCACTGAATCGAGAGAGGTGGTGACAGTTAACATGATGCCCCAACCCCTTGTATAAAAATGGGAAAAAAGGAGCCTGATGATGATGATGATGGAATATGCTTGCAAAACATTTTTTTAAAAAGTCTTTGGTCTCTAACAATTCTCAGCCTTCTCCTGCAATACAGGAGATATAGAAATAACTTCATTCAGACCTGGGGGGAAGTTAGCAGCCAGTCTCAAATGCCACTGCATCTCTTTTTTCATCAAAGCATTTTTCCAATTAACCCCTTTCTGGTCAGTAGCAACAAAATCCAAAATGCTAAAAAAATGTATCAAACCCCTCACACACTAAGGAGTGTTTATATGGGTGTTATGGGTCTATATTAGAACATCGAAGTTTCAAAACTTTGAATGTTCTAATATCGAACCCAACTCAGCGAAAGCTGAAAACATTGTACATACAGAACAGCGAATTTTTTCCTAGGGAAAAAATTTGCTGTCCAAAACACATACACACAACACAAGCACACCAAACAAACAGCAATCCACACACATACACCTAAAATCTTACACCTAACGCTACACTAAACTATACACACACCATTAACTATCCACTTACCTTAAGCCAAACCCTAACCCTAAGGTCTGTCACTATCGCACAATCAACCTCACCCGTGCCCTAACCCTAACTCATCTACCTCACCCTAACCCTCACGTCCACACAATCGCACACTTACCTGACCCGCGCCCTAACCCTAACTCACCTAACCCGCCCTAACCCTCACATCCACACAATCGCACACATACCTAACCCGCGCCCTAACCCTAACTCACCTAACTCACCCTAACCCTCACGTCCACACAATCGCACACATATACCTAACCCGCACCCTAACCCTAACTAACCTAATCCGCACTCAATCGCACACTTAACTGAACCTGACCTGTAACTTTCCACCACAGTGCTGAAAATACCAAAGCAACAGAAACGGACAACCAAATTCTTTCCCTAGGAAAAAATTTGGCTTTCTGTTGCTTCGATATTTTCATCTTTCGCTGAATAGGGTTCGATATTAGAACATTCAAAGTTTTGAAACTTCGATGTTCTAATATAGACCCGGGCGTTACTATACTTTTTGTTACTTATGTCATTCTATTCCATTCTAATAGTATGCAGGCTATTCTTTTCGATGAAAGACTTTACTAACCTGTATCTAAGAATGAAATTAACATGGTCTATTCCAGGATAGATTCATATCTTGAAGAATATGTACTAACACAAAGAATTAATGTGGAACTGTATGAATTTCTAAGCCACAAATTCCCTATTATTCCCACCTTCTTTGGGATACCTAAAATCGATAAGAGCATTCAGGAACCCCCTTTAGACCCATTGTAGCTGCAAGTGGGTCCAAATCACACCCGCTTGCTGTTTTAGTGGATGGATGGGTTAAGCCTTTACTTGAAAATGTTCCCCATATTGTTAAAGTCTTTTGGGACTTCCTTGGTAAGTTAAAAAAGAATTATGGAAACAAGGTTTATCTTTCTTGACTGTGCATATCAAGGACCTTTTTTCAGTGATACCTAAGGAGGAGGGGTTAGAGTTACTCCAAGAAACCTTGTTTTTGACCTCCTCATTTTCGCATGATAGGATCATGCTTTTATGTGAGATTATGTCCTTGATTTTGGAAAACAATTTTTTGCAGTTTGAGAGGGAATATTTCCAACAGATTAAGGGGGTAGCTATGAGGGCAGCATGTGCCCCCATATATGCGAATATGGTTCTGTTGGGATGGGAAAATAAATTCTTGTTTAACTGTCCCTACTGGTAGAGTGTGATGTTAGACACTAGACTCTTGGATGATTTGTTTTCCTGTGGAATGGCCCTAGTGATGATATCCCATTATTTTTGGATTATTTAAATAATGCCACACATTATTTGGAAATTACTCATACATACAACACACAGTAGATTAATTACCTGGACATCACCATTTCACATTATGAGAATGGATTTACATCTAATGTGTACCGTAAAGAGACTTTCTGCAACTCCTATTTACATTTTTTAAGTAACCATCCTTTAACACAGAAGAAGAGCTTGGTTAAAGGTCAGGCCACTCGGGTGGCGAGGATGACATCCCATTTCCAGGATGTGAAGGGAGAACTGGATAAGGTGGAGAAAATGTTTAAGCAGAGAGGTTATCCTAGGGGACTAGTTGAAGGAATTATCTAGGAAGTTTCTAACAACTTGGGCCATAAATATAAACCTCTGTTAGGTCTGGGGTTGAACACTGATAGATCCGAAAGGAATGGTGGTGGTCAGAAATTTGAGAAAGCTTGTATACTACAGTATAAGTACTTGTCTGGTGACATTAAAAACATTATCAGAAGTAACTGGAATATATTCAAGGTAAACCCACAAATTCTTGGTGTATTGGGCAACGAGACAGTGTTTATACATAAATAGGTGCCAATTTTAAACAGTTGCTAGAATATAAAACTAGGACCAAAGAGGAAGTTTGTAAGAAGATCAACTCCTGTGGGCACTGTAGGCAGTGCACATACATCAATAAGGTGACACATTTGATGTTAGGGAACATTATGAAAACCAATATTAGGTTTAAATTTGGGAATTGTGGCACTAAACTGGTGATATACTTTGCTATATGTGGTACGTGTGCAACTATGTGGGCAAGATGGAACGGGCAATGAGGAGTAGAATTTATGAACATGTATATGACATAAATAACAAAAAGAAGAGTAACACCCTATATAAACACTCCTTAGTGTGTGAGGGGTTGATAAATTTGTTTTTAGCATTTTGGATTTTGTTGCTATTAACCAAAAAGGGGGTAATTGGAAGAATGCCTTGATGAAGAAAGCGATGCAGTGGCAATTGAGACTGGCTGCTAACTCCCCCCCAGTCTGAATGAAGTTATTTTTATATCTCCTGTATTGCAGGTGAAAGCTGAGAAATGTTAGAGACCAACATTTTTTTAAAAAAACTTTTTAAAAAAAATATTTGCAAGCATATTCCATATATAGCTTATTTTGTGAATTTTAATGTGTGTACGACATATTTTTTATTTCATGTTTATTCCTTTCAAGGAATTTTTTCTCTCATTAATATTAAGTGAAAAGTGGACAGGTGATTTGTGTTGCTAACCAATTGCATTGTTTGGCAAGATATTTAAACAAGGGCATTGACTGTAACTATATATTCTGATGAAGACTCACTTTTGTGGAGACAAAAGCGCTTAATACTTGTGTTTTTCATTACAATTATTTCCATCCAGTATCCTGTTCCAGTACATTTTATTGGATGAACTTTATAACCAAGTAAACTATGAAAAATTTAACTTAAAAGAGCATGTCCAAAATGTCAAACTCAAGGTATCTTAACTTGTCTTTACATAATTCACATTACAATTATAACTACAGCAGTGAGGAAAAATAAAAACTTAAAAAAAAAAACAAAAAAAAAACAATGAATCAGGCAAAGTCCCCAGAGTTTTTCCAAACATTTCAACACATATTAGCACTATATATTCTTAAACTTGCTGATATATTCATGATTACCTAATAGATTTCATTACCTGGTCCCCTTCCTGTAGGTACTATAACTAACTCTTCTAGTTAAAGATGAGCAGAAACCACCAATATTTTTTTTTTTGCTCCCACAATTTTCTTCTTGATTATCTGCCCAGCCCTCATGCCCCATCTGCTCCAGGCCAGCCATCTACTCCAGATCCTCCTTGACTTATTACAGTAATTGCTGGGGCTAGTCATGGATTTCAGCAAATTTGGCTCGACTCATCTGAGCTTCTGTATGGGGGAAGGGGTCTTAACTTTGGCCTACCCTGTTACTCCCCTTTACCATCTGTGGCAGTGTGGTATGCTCCTGGGGGTGTGCAATATGGGATCTGTTGTGAATCACACTGCCTCCGTGGCAGCTCAGCCAAGCACTGCCCCCCACTGATTATGCCTCCTCTGCCAATATCCCCAACCCCCCCACCAGGGATTTTCATCTGCAGATGTCCACATATCACCCCCCCAAGAAGGGTACACCTTTCTTTCCCCTGCTGCTCAATCAATCACCAGGGGTGCTAAGTGAACCTGGGTCACCTGTGTCATAGTCAGGGCTATATTCCTCTATGCCACAGGAGCAGCAGAAACCACCAGCATTAAAAAGCTGTTCACATTTCATTGTCTAATAACAATTACAAGATTATAGTAAGTATAGTAACCTTGTAATGTCTTCAGATTATACTTCATGTAGTTTTATAGTCGACTGTAGTGTGACCCTGGAGTTAGTATATATAGTAAGGGGGGGTTTGGGTGGCATAGCCCCCCACATAATTTGGATATATATTATCTTCTGGAAAGAGATATTCATTTGACTTGTAAGTATGCATGTTTCAAATAGGTGGGAGGCTATGCCCCCCCTTACTATATATACTAACTCCAGGATCACACTACAGTGGGGAAGAGGGCACATATATTTAGATGAAATGTGTTTCAGTCAAATGAGTTTTCAGTGAAGAGAGCTTTCATTGAATTGTACTCAGGGAATTGAATTTCAGTGAAATGAGACTTCTATTAAATGAGTTTCAGTGAAATGTGCTCTCTATCAAATGAAGTAGACCTATATATACATATACATATATATATATATATATATATATATATATATATATATATATATATATATATATATATATATATATATATATATATATATATATATATATATATATATATATATATATAGATATGTGTGTTTGTGTGTGTGTGTGTGTGTGTGTGTGTGTGTGTGTGTGTGTGTAAAATTTAGGTTCAGGTTATTTCACTTTTTTCACAGTTCCAGACGAAGACAAGACTGAATTTTTGGGTCACCGGAAGTGCCAGCTGGAAATTCTGTTTTTTTTATAAAACTTGTGGAAGTACTTTGCAAAGATTGTTGGAAAACTGTGGCCTTCGGTACACAACCCCCCTACCCTCTAACAGTTTGTTACATTACATGCTGCAGCTTGTATTAATTGTATAGGTTACTAGACAGTATGCAACCACAGTTTTCGTGTTTTCTGTCTGTGATGCAGTGCAGAATGAGCTTTGCAGAGTATCTGTTCAAGGTCCCAAAATAATCACATGCTGTGCAGTACTGAAATATTAAGCATTCTCTTCTTTAACAGATGAGAGTGGAAACCTTATTACCTGTGCCTGTTTGAGAAAAAAAAAACTTCTATTTCTTTGCAAAACCAGTGGCTGTGCAAATTTGCTGGAGGGATAGGTCTCTAACTCAATGTATTCCTAGTCTATGGAAGAACTTTACCATTGCAGGGTAAACAAAGTACTAATCTTGCTACCTTTAAGACTGGTTTTAATAATTGGATGGGAAAACACAGATTTTCATCTGAGTTATCATGTGCAGCCCTGCTCAACTTGGGAGTTGAGCACTATTAAATGTTTGAAAAAGATCTGCTTAAAGGTGTACATGGCATAGGCGCATTAATATTCCAGTGATCGCTTGCCTAGTTTGTTCTTGCGTTGTAAATTATATAGTGAGGCTCCCTCCTCCACAATACATTTATTAGTTAAAAAAAATTGTAATTCTAAAAACCTTTTAAATGCAAAGATCAATAAATGCCCAGAACTGTGATATAGATACAGTGCTCATCAAAATCTAGTAAAGGTGTTGATGTGTGTTTATTTCCATCTGATGAGAATGCAATCAGGTTTCTTAAACATGCATGGAATACCTGAATTCAACTCCCTGGAACATAATCAATATTTTAAACAATCAGCTCATTTAAATTAACATTTATGGGGAACCACTAATAGCAAAGAAGCTCATGCAGATCAAAACTTTGTAGTCATGTACTCACAACATTATTCAGTGACTCAGAAACTGCACAACAAATAACAATAGAGAGAGCCCACAGAGCCCTGAGGGAATCCCAAGCTTCAAATATCCCAAGACCTGTTTATGCTAAAATTCTTAACTTTCAAGATGTCAACAAAATATTACTAACTGTAAAGAAAATGGAGGCTCTATTATGTGGAAAAACAACAGAATTTCTTTGGCTCAGGACCTGCCTTTGCAAATTAGGCAAGCCAGACAGCTGTTATCGCCCTATTGCAAGTTTCTTATTGAAAAACAAATAAAATTCCAAATGAAGTACCCAAATACATTAATATTTACACTGGATGGGACTAGATATTCAGTCACAACAAAAAAATAAGCTAAATCTACTTTTTTGGTGATTTTTAAAAGCTTACCTGCTTCAGAGAGTTAGAATAAACTTCTGATGGGACTGGCATGACATCCGAGGTCGGATCCACCCTATACTACAAGTGGAGGTCTTGTTTTTGCTTTGTTTGGTAGTTTCCCATTCTAGGCCGTTTTTTCATCATGTACGACCTTTATTTCGTGTTGTTTACACTCTCAGTGGTATTTCCGAAGATTTACAGCTTCCACGACTTCGAACTTTCCCACAAATGGAGCCAAAATGTTTTTTCTGCTTTAGAGGGCATATTATTGATGTGGCGCTTCCGGAAGTCCGTCTGGATAAAGGGTCCCTGTTTGCGAAGTCAGCAGTCACTCTGGATAGTCGGAAATCCAATGAAGAGTTTCTAGGACTGAAAAAATTTAAATAAACTTAAAATAAAGTCTCTTGTACTGGAATAATCACAGTAAACACAAACATTAGCCCCAGTTTCACTTTCAATGTTTGTAAACACCATGTAAAATACTTAATTTGTGCAACTATACAGTGACATAACCAAACACATGAAACATATCTGAGGGTGAAAGAGTTCTTGTACTAGGGGTTAGGAAATTACTTTAATTATTGTACCAAGGTGTAATTACATAACTTATTTTAACCAGTTTACATTCATATGTTACCTATATAGATTTAACCTTCCTTACATGTAATCCATGATATTAAACCCATTAATAGGAATCAGTCTCACATTTACTACTTAAAAGTGGGCTTTAATTAACACTATATTGACATTCTTTTGGTAAACACACTGAGATGCCTAAGGATTTCTGGTGTTACACTTTTACCTTATTCTGTTCGTAGATCAAAGTGTAAGGGAATATTTAATGTTACCAAGATGTTAACACATGTTTATAGATATTTGGTAACATGATTTATTCTTATAGCTTATATATAGTATAAAACACTTTGTGAAGAGTTACCAATATAGGACTTAGGTAACTGTCAGGACCACTTAATATAGTCTTAACACACATTTGAGGCTACTGAAGACATTAGGTATAGGTTATATAGCCTATGATTATGGAAGCTCTGGAGTCTAAAGGTCGAATTCTAACCCTTTTGTCATTTGTTGATGTACGTTTTTCCAGTGTTAAATAAGCGCTTTGCTAAAAGTGAAATTGCTTGTCTGAAAAATGCATGACCAATGAAGTTGAGTTTAATGACCTAAGTCTATTAGTGATTAGGTTACTTGACTAAATGTATATATGTTTGTTTACCTGCATTAGTTAAATTTACTAAAAATTGATATGGTTTGTTCTCCAGGTAGTAGAAAGACTTTTCTAAGGTGAACTAAGGATGTTTAGTGTATCTATAGCTGACGATAGTGTCTTAAATTGGATTCTAGGTTTAAGTGTAGGTACACATATAAACTAAGGTCAAACAAGCTTGTTAGATATTTCATGAACACAATGGTTTCATTAATCTGAGAACATATGTCTAGTAATGTCCTAAAGTATTACTGTTAAATAAGAGATGGAGATCCAATGGAGATGAATGACAATATTTGTACATCTTTTTATTATGTTTTTCTCTGACTCTTTTAATTCAACTGTAATGACAAGAGGTGTAGATGACTTGTAGTGTTTAAAAGGGAATGTGTAGATTAGGCTTTGTAGACATAGTTGTATATAGGTCCATTATATGTTATCTATCTTTTATGTTTTAATTTCCATAAGGTATACTCGTTAATGTTATTAATCTTTAAAATTTTTAACTACGTTAAAGACCTATATATTTCCTGGTCCAGGGGTATAGTGGGTAGGCACTGGTATGGGACGGGATTTCAAGAATGCTTTCATAAAATATATCTGTTCAATACTCAACTGATTTTATCATACTTTCCCCGATTTCTAGAATACTTACACAAAATAAAGTTTTTGGAATGTGGGAAATAAATTCATGGAATACTAAGGAGCTCCAGAACTTGAAAAAGTGGAAATTGTTTCTTTATTTATTTCTGCAAGCTAAGGCATGTTTTATATTACTTCAGGAAACTCATTTGACCAGTGATCAATGGACAGAAATTAAAAAGAAAAAATGGATAAGAGAAATTATAGCCTCGGAAGTCAAAACTAATAGTGCAGGAGTTGTGATAATTATAAAAAATCAATATCAAGACGAAATTTTAGATTCTAAAATGGATAAAGAAGGAAGATGGTGCTATGTGATTCTCTCCTACTCTTTATGATAAACCCATCATACTTCTTAACATATATGCACCATGTAAGAATCAACAGTCCTTCTTAGCATCACTTTATCCTATTTTAAACAAATATAATAGCCACTATATAATTATAGGAGGGGACTGGAATGCCTATCAGAATCCTAAATTGGATAAATCAAGCCCACAAAGGTCATTTAATAGTCAAGTAGTATTAGTATTAAGTGAACTCAAGTATGACTTTAAATTATATGATCCCTTTAAATATGTAAACAATCCTCTTAACACAAATAGTTTTACATTTTATTCAACTTGTCATAAAATGTGGTCTAGAATAGACTTTTTTCTAATTTCGGAAACACTGATCAATTTTGATCCCTTAGTATCTATACAAGCTCGCTATCTATCAGATCACACTAAAATTACATTAAGTTTTGCCAAAGACCTTATAAACAGTCTATCACAAAGGGGCTATAATTGGTCCTTAAATCCAAACTTGTTAAATAAAAAAGAAATAATCCAGGAAATTAAAGACATTCTCAATTCCTTATTGGTTAAATTATCCAAACAGCAACATACACCTGATATTGAATGGGCGGCAACTAAAGCTCAAGCAAGGGGGGGTTTCCTTCAAAAAGCCTCTTATTATAAAAAAATTAATCTTAGAGAAGAACAAATCTCAGAGGCTAAAATTAAAATGCTAGATCAGGAATTAATGCAAAATCATAACATGCAAACAGAAACGGAATTATTCAAATGTCAGAAAGACCTTTTCTTGATCCAGACTAATAGGTTAGCATTTCATGAAACTAAAATGATTACAAGATATGCTAATCATATTCAAACTCCATCAAGGGCTTTAGCAAGAATTATTAACCAATCTAAATCACCCTCTCAAATTACGGAAATACACTACAAGGACAAAATATATATAGAAAATCTGAAGACATTATCAATACCTTTGAATTGATATACTCTCAAATTTACGCTGATCAAGATGAGTCGTCAGGTACAAATGAGACTAATAATGATTTTATGCAAAAAATTAATTTCCCGAAAATAGATGATAATTTGCAAAAAGATTTAATTAAACCAATTTCCACTGAAGAAATAACAACAACAATTAAAAAGTTGAAATCCCACAATGCGCCGGGCCCTGATAGTCTTACTCCAGAGTTTTATAAAACATTTTGTAGTACGATTGTTAAAATACTATCATATACATTTAATTATATAATTAATAATAAAATCAATGACCCTCACTTTAATGCATCCAAAACAATTCTAATACCCAAAGAAAATTCGGATCACCAAAACCCAGATAATTATAGGCCCATATCACTCTTAAATATTGATACTAAAATTATGACTTCTATTTTAGCTAATAGATGGAAGAAAATAATGAATTTAATCATTTCCAATTAACAAGCTGTTTTTTAACTTCTAGGCAAACCAGTGACAATACTTTAACACTCCATACATTAATTTCTTATGCCAATCAAAGGAACTTAAATTTGTATGCTCTTATTATTGATGCACAAAAAGCCTTTGATAGAGTTAACATAAAATGTCTATTTCATATTTTACCATATTTTAATATACCACAAGAATTCATCAGAACATTACAAATATTATATAATAATCCCTATACAACTTTATACAACAACAAGATTTTTTCCAAAAGAATACAAATTAAAAATGGAACCCATCAAGGCTGTCCTCTATCCCCTTTATTATTTAATTTATATTTAGAACCTTTATTTTTACATATTAAACAAAATGTATACCATAATGCCCCAATACTTTATAGTACCAAGATTTCTATGGCAGCTTTTGCAGATGACCTCAATATATACTGTACAACACCAGTTACAGATACCAAAAAATTACTAATAGCTGTTGAAGATTTTGCAGTAATATCTATCTACAAAATAAACCTTAAAAAAAACAATTTATTTCTTTTAAAAACTACGAAACCCTTTTCGCTTTTACCATTGGTAGGGCAAGTAAAATCTGAAGACAAGATTAAATATTTAGGTATTACATTTTCCACAGATAATAAGGATTTTTATATTAATAATGTTAAACTAATTTGGGAGCACATTCTATCTGACCTAAGGAGATGGAATAACTTGAAATTACCATCACTAGCAAAGGTCTCAATTATTAAAATGAACATATTACCTAGGCTATTATATATCTTCAGATCTACTCAAGTTCTAATCCCTAAGAAGTTCTTTAAACAAATTCACATGGAATCTGCTAAATTTATATGGGAACCAAGGAAAACTAGAATTTCATATGATAAATTGATGACCCCAAAAATAGAGGTGGTTTAGAATTACCCAATTTTAAAAAAAATATTACTTAATAATAAATGCTAATAGAATTTTAAGAATTGCTAATTATGATACACATAGTAATAATTGGTCTCCTAACTGGTTAAGATTGAATTACAAACATGCTGAGAGTCTGAATATCAATCCTAAATCATTACCTTTCCTAAGAAAAGATACTTTTAAATCATTTGCTCTAATGGAGCATATTAAAATATATATAACATTATTACAAAATCTCTTTAGTTCATTAAATCTTATCCAACACATGATGATCTTACAACCTTTTCATAGGAATCCCAACCTGAGAATTAATAATCAATTAATAGATCTAAAAGATTTTCCACTTATAATAAATTTAACGCTACGTGATATATACCCTTATTTGAATTATTCGGCTCATGAATTAAGACAGGAAATGAACCTTCCCAAATCATATTTAATCATATTGAGACAGATTAAAGATCTATCTATAATCTACTTTAAAGATTTAAAAATTAATGATGAGGACTTAACGAAATGTACAAATTTATGGCAAGCCCTCTTACAAGATACTAAGTTCATAACATCTGCATATAAACTAATAAAAGACTTTAAATATCAAGATCACATTCTTTTGTCAAACTATTGGAAAGAAAAAATACCATTGATTGAAGAAAATAAAATATTAAAAGCAATTAATTTAACAATAAAATCAATTTCCCTCCAAAAGTTAACATTTACCCAACTCATGATACTTAATAATGCATACTATACACGTCTTAGCTTGCATAAATTTAACTCCAAAAATTCTCCTAAATGCCCATATTGTAAAGATGAAACTGCTGACCTCCTTCATATGTTCTGGAGCTGTAAATGTATATACAAACTATGGAATTCCTTAAAACTACAACTGCAAAAGATGGGTTATCAAAATTCAATGCTTTCTTGGGAATTTACTATATTACATATCCCCCCAAATAATCTATCTAGATCCAAAATGACCATACTTATGAATATCTTTTTGTTAATGAAACTCTATATAGCTACAAATTGATTGAATCCATCTCAAACTTTATGGGACAACTTCAAGATTTTAGTGATAAAACACATATTAGCCCACACATTACTAATTAATGATCATACCAAACATATAAGTAATCTGAAGATCTGGGAACAAATGTTCAACATTATATTGGCTTAATGTATGGAACCCAGGATAACCCTTGGATATAAATACTATAAAGTCAAATTTTATCAGAAATCAAATTATTATAAGATACTATACCTATTGATAAGACTCTTCGTGTATTCTTTTTTGTTAAAAATAGAAGCATTCATGTATATAGTGTACATATGTTGTAGGATTGTTGTTAGAAATATTGTTTGGAAATTACCTGTGTATTTCTCGGTCAAATGTTTGTATGAACAAATGGAAAAATAATAAAGAATTATTATTGAAAAAAAAAAAAACTTTGTAGTCATGCATCAGCCATGTGAATAGAAACATTTTCACCTCTTTTCCCGTCCATGACTGCCTGCTTTAACTCATACTCATGTTCAGGCTCAACTCATAGCCTGACTGATGAAATAAGGGAAAGAAAACATCACTTGAAAAATTAATTACTCTGCTTTTCCTCACCATCCATTGCAACATTTTGTTAAACTGTTCCTATTCTTTGTTAAATTTACTTGAATAGACATATTTTGTCTAAGTATAATGTCATAAATTATAATTGCTGATTTTGTGCATACAGCTGATGTAAATGTTAGAAACTATAGAAACATTTTAGGCACAATTTTCTAGTGGCCCTAGTCATTGGTATATGGCATATCCCTTGTCACCTTTGACCTTAACTCAAAACATTCTGCAATATTTTGCAGATAAATCTTCAGCATGAAAGGATAGCCATGGATCAAATCAAAGTTATACAAATGCTGTTCTTAACCAAATGAGTTTACTACTAATGAGTTAATCCTAATTTTAATTCTAATTTTTGGTTTCACAAAATAAATAAATACATAAATAAATAAATAAATAAATAAATAAATAAATAAATAAATATGTCTCTAAAGAGGAGGGTCTATACATATGTCTTGGTTTACCAGGGTAAACAGAATTCTGAGTCAAATTAGCAGACCCAGAAGGTCATGCTGCTGCTGCTGCACAAACTGCATCAAACATCCAATGATATTAGAACAGCATTGCAGAATCAAAAGGAAAAAAAATTATTCCATAAATCCAACTTATATATTTAATAGATTTATTTTCCCATCTAGCCCACATTTTCCTCAAAAGTAAATTGAGTGGACAATCCAAAATGTTATTCAATATGCAGGTCATTGTAGAAAATGTGTCTAATTTTTTATTTTTTTTTTACTTAGAGATCACAAAATAAGGGATAATTCGATAAAGAACATTTGGCTTTTATCTCCAGATTTGCCATGTTTCTGAGCAAATATTTTCTCAGCTAGGTAGAGTCTTAATAACTAAAAAGTTGGCAGTATTGCTGCATATTTTTAAATATGCCCTCATATTGAAATCTTCTGTTTTCATCATATTTTTCTCAGTATAAAAATACATTATTTTTCCATTAACATTTCTTTAACATATGACAGTTTCTTCTAAAGAAAATGTGTTTTGTGAAACCCAAATTTTGTCTTATTTGGAAAAAAGGCATGCCTATCCTGTACTCAACAGTGGTAATCCTGTATCTGAAATATATTAAGTCTGAATTCACTTAGAAATTTAGCAATTCAATACAACTAATCAGTACCCTCAGGGATTACACACTGTAAACAAAACTGTAAACACCATGGTGCAGATTCAATAAAGCCAGCACAGTCCACTAAGACTATGATGTGCACACAATAACACACTGTTTTTATTCAGTGAGTGTCTCTACACACCATGTAGAGCCACGCAAACATGGCAAATATCATGATGTGCTAATTGCAGCATAACCAGCTGAACTGCATGCTAATCAACCAATTCAAAATGGAGGAGCTATTCAACAAGCTATAAAGAAATTGTGTAGACTCAGTGTAGGTTTTCCCTGTGAATTCCAAAACCTATTGGAATATAGCCATGGAAGGTACTCTACATGGAAACAGTGTTAGAGGCTGCAGTTGCTCTTATGCATGTGTATGTGCAGCAGGCATAAGTCTATGCTGCTGCTGATACAGATAGACCTCCTCCAAGAAGCAGAAGAGCATTTTGACCCCTTTTAACTTACCAAGGTCTGCATTTTATGGAAATTTTTGACTATTACAAAGTGGATACAGACACACTACAGGAACTCTGCAAACTCTGTTGTCCACAATTGAGAACAAGGGCACACTGAGGGGAACCAATACCTGTGGAGACTAAGGTACATGTAGCACTCACAATATTAGCTACAGGAACCTTTCAGAGGCCAACTTCAGACTGCATGTAACTGCATGCACACAAGGTACTGCATTATCAAAATCATTCCCTGTCAAGACATCTGCAGGGATATCTTCAAACACACATACTTTCTTGCTTCCTTTTTTCACCCTCCCTGCCATGGTGAACCCTGGTCAAAGGCATTTGGAATAGGGTCCCTCCTAAAGCTCTGACTACAATGGACTTCCCAGGCAAGTACTGCTCCTCTTTAACCACTACAGGCTTCACAATGGTTATGTCAGAGGCTGAGTTTCTCTTAGCAGTGGCCTGTTTCCATCCACTAAGATAGGCTATAATCTCTGGTGATAGTCTGGTACCCCTGTTTTCTCCAGACAAGTTTCCACTGATATACTGCTATTTCCACTTGTTGGCTCCCTCACCTTTTGTTCCTCACATTGCCTCCATGGACATCTGTAGGCTACATGGCCCCACTGATTGCATTTACAACATTTAAACTTTTATCCTCACCATGTACCTGAACTAGCAGCTTAACCTGTTACTGGTAGACTCTGTAGGGGTGGTTTAGGCTGCCCACCATGGGTTCCCTTATATCCATGGTCAGCACTGGGTATTCTCTTCTTGTGCAATAATGCTCTGATTGCTATGTAGAGATCCCCTTTTTCCCCAGCTCATCTGCACAGTTACCCTCCTGGTCTGCCATCCAGATTCTCATGTCCTCAGGCAAAGGGCAGAGAGCTGTAGAGAGCCGCATCTGGAAACACTTTCAAAACTGATGAGCTGAGGCACATTCACCCACCTATGAAAATTAGTGCTTAACTTAAATGCATACACTTTCATCTGCCTTGCATCTATGCTCATGAAACATTTTTCTGTAAACTTCAGGTGTTAACTTAAAACACTCCAATAAACATTGCTGAAGGTTATCATAGTTTAAGCAATCACTTTATCGTAGTTTAAACAATCAGTATCAGACAATTTATAAACAGGAGTTGTAGCTTTATCATGGAGTAAGGGGGCAGGAACTGTACCCAGCACCCTTGGTTAACATTATACAGTTTACATACTCTTTCAAATATCTGAATTAAGTTATCAAAATTATCACCCTGTGTAAACTGTGGAAGAAATTTACTGACCTTTATTGCTTCTGAGGTTCAATTATTCCTTTTCCCATTACCTCCATGACCCTGAAGAAGAGTCACCAGCTCCCTCTCATGTTGGCACTGTTTCTCATTTTCTTCAGCCTCCAAACACTGCATTTTCTCTGCTGATTCTAATTCCATTTGTCACCAGCTCCCTCTCATGTTGGCACTGTTTCTCATTTTCTTCAGCCTCCAAACACTGCATTTTCTCTGCTGATTCTAATTCCATCTGTTTTGTATTTTCTTCAGCCTCCAAACACTGCAGTTTGTCTGCTGATTCTAATTCCAATCGTTTAGCCTCCAGTTCAAGTCCCCTTAACTCCAGATGGATTTTTAAGTCCTCTAAGGAAAAGGTGAACTGTCCTCTTTCTGAGGGCTGCACATCTCCATCACCATAATGGTTGGCTATCCATGCTGCAGCTGTGATTAAGGCGAAATCATTCTCTCTTTAGTCAGGTTGGGATGCACCACTACTTTGGCTTCCCACACTTTGTCAGCTTGCCATAATCCTCTGCTGACATCTTTGCCTGCTTTCCCCTGACTAAACTAAACTAACACAAATAAAACTGTTGTAAAAAGGAAACTCTGTATGTTTACATGTGGCTGCTCAGAGGACACACATCTTCAGTGACAACTGCCTACAGGCTACAGAAGTTCAATTAGTATCCATGCCACTGCTCACCAATATGTGGCATCTCTACTCATAGTGATCAAGGAGTCTCAATCCTCACCATGGACACTTGGAACAAAGATAGATACACACAGTATTTCCAGATGCAGCTCTCTGCACCAAGCACAATTTCCTTTAAGAGCACACAGGGAACACAGTCCAGTCCTGGAACTGAGTTTCCCTCCCTCTCTCTCTCACCAGGCCCCAAATAAGACTCCCCACTGACACAGCTGTGGAGTTGAGTCCTCAGCCGAGTGTTCTAAGTCAAGTCCTCCACAACCATCGCTACTCAACCAGTGCTCTGTGTCCCTGCTTAAAGTAGCTCACACACACACACACACACACACACACACACACACACACACACACACACACACACACACACACACACACACACACACACACACACACACACACACACACTCTGAGATTTGATTTTCACATACACACACCTGCGAAAGGCTGGCACAGATTTATCAAGTATGCCCCTCTGCCCAGACTATAAGGTTGGTATTTCCACCAGAACACTCCAAAGCCAGCTACTCTAAGGCTCTTAACATGGTATCCAATTATACTTAGTAAAATTAATACTAATAAAAATGGTAGTGTTTAACCAATGCATCAAGGCTTTCAGAAGAGGGCATAGTGTCACCAAATAAATATAAATACTCTCAAAGTTTAAAATGTTCTCTAAATGACCAGTCACAATGAAAAGTTTAAATATATTTAATAATAAATAATAACAAGAACATGAAAACACTAAATATCTATTTATAATAAACTGAGTATCAATCACAGGGAATATTAAAAATGACACGGATAGATTCACACAGATACAGAAAAAACAGTACTTAATCTCTATATATTTTCCTGACTGATCTAAAGAATTACTATTCCATGGTTACTTACTAAAGCAAGGCAAGATGAAGTGGATGAGTGGTCTTTATTCTTGGTAAGGTTTCAAAACCCAACTGCCCTGAAACTTTTGTCTCATCTATTACCCCATTTACTAGAAACTGAACCAGAATTTAGCATATATGTGTTACCATACACACAGATAGATCTTTGCTGAAATGTGTTATAGCATTTGGAAGCTATAAAACCATTTTAAAACTTCCATCCTTACAGAATAGCAATTAGTACACCCCTAAGCACAATACAGTAGGATTCCTAGTCTGGTTTTCACAGACATTTTGTCTCTGGCTGCAGTCATAACTGTAAGATTCAAACTTTATGGCCTAAACCAAGAAATTTAATTTCAGGCTATGTTTCAAAGTTAGCTGGAATGAGAGTAACCTCTTCTCTTACATCATTCTATTACAATATATTAATTTCAACAGTTACAATACAGTCTGACATACAGGTGTATTTCTTTTTTTCCAGCAGGACCCACTGTTGGTACATTTATAACACAAGCAGCTTTACAAATATACATTTTTCAACAGAAGCACCTGTACAAATCAGTTTGATATACAAATGACATATACTTCTTTACAAAACTCCAGCTAGCCTCTGCTGTCATATGTTACACATCCACTGCCCTATTTCTCCTAGCATAGCTAGCAATACCTCACATCATCACACAATCAATACTCATAAATGGTTGTGTGATCATTCATTGCACTAAATATATAAGCAAGACATGTGCAAACTGAGAGTGTGCAAGAGTTATATGCTTTCATAATACTGTTATGGAAATGGGACTTGCTTATCTGCACAATGATTTTCATTCCTGCTGCAAAGCTGATTCTGTGGGAAAGAGAGATAAGACACCCTTACTGTGTTTTGTATATTCAGTAGTCTGACAGTTTGAATCCAGAGTTGTGTGGAAGTCTGTAATGTGTGTTAAGATGTATTTTATTTGTTTTTTTTCTTTTTATAATATTAGTATTTGTGGGGCATGTGGCTTAACTCAACAGCTGAAATGGCTAAATTAAAATTGAATGTTAAATTACTTGTATGATAAATATTGCATAAATTACAACTGTGAATCAAGCGTGTATGTAGCACACCCGGTAAACATGATGAACCACACAGACTTGAACCACCCTACTGTCTGTAGATCGTGGTTCAAGTACCACATTTAAGGATGAAACCTAATAAACACTTCTCAGAAGGATAATACAAGATGAAATTTGCCTGTCATCTTTGTGTATCACTTACCTTTGTGCCAACACAGTCTAATGGCCCACACAAGAAGGAGACATTCTCATTTTCAAAAAGGATACATTGTTACCTCTTTTACTGACCATCGCACAATCCAGCTAAGCAGAGTTGTGTGACAGTCAGCAACACCTGCAGTTACAGAACACCTGTAGACATTCAAAACAGATACATTGCTGCATCCTTTTTTTACCATCACACAAACCTGCTAATTGGTGTTGCGTGATGGTCAACAAGCTCCCACAACACCTGCAGGTTCAGAACACCTGAAGACAATAAGCAGACAGTATAATAAGGGATACATTGTATCATGTGTGTTTTGCCATTGTAAACATGCTAAGTGGTGCAGTGCAGTGGTCAGCACACGTATAGAGTAATGAATGTGAAAATATATTGCTGCTGTGCAGGTATTCCTGTGGTAGCAGTCATAAGTTAAGGGCAATAGTACAGGTGAACCTGGGTTCTAATCCAGCTAAGGCCAAACTTTTTTTACTGATGTTCCACCTTAACGTATATAAAAATGAATGGTAGAAAAACAGTTACTCATAGGAATAACTATCTATAGCACATGCATTGAGTATATACAGGATATCAAAGATATATACATGTATAACTGTGGGTATCAGTACAATTATAGTTCTACAATTACCCATTTATTTTCTGAATATTCATGTCACTCAACTCTTTAATATGTATGTATAACAAATGAGCAGGTCTGACAAACAAGGTCTCATCTGCAATGAAAACTCTCAACCTGTGGCAAATGCTATAAGTTAATTCTCACAATACAGGTGACTCAGAGTTCTAATGTAGTATACTCCCAATTTTAGTAATGCTTGTCTACTCAATTTTATAAAATATAAGACAATATAAACATAATTATAAATAACAATAAATATGTATAGCACTGGAGCTCATATGAATTAATGTGTGAGTGAGGGTATACTGACAGTTATTTTTCTGTAACTATAATCATCTTTTCTGACCTTGGATGGACTTCAGACTTCAGTGACACTCATACAGAGATGAATGTGTAAACCTGGACCTTGTTAGGTCTCACACATACATGGTTAACCCCTCATCCTCTCATGTGTATTTATATATAATTAATGAGCATGTCTGACAAGCAGTTCTTCTGTGGCAAGCATGAAAAATCACCTTTGTGGAAGAATATGTTGTGTCTGTTTTGCATAGGTTTCAATCTGACATTGTACAAATTCATTTTATCATTGTGGAAAGCACACAGCAAATGTTCCAGGTCATAAAATATATGCCTCCAATGCATGTCTGCAAAATTAAATCAAATAAAAGTTATATCAGCAACCAACCCTTAAACAAATGCCAGCTGTCAGATTAGCCTTCTTTACCCCAACCCTTATCTCTCTTTGTTTATTTTTATATCTGTGGTCAAAACATTTTGATGTCATCAATTGCTGACAACTCACAGAATGCTTTACAGCACTGGAAGGTAGGCCAACCACTGTGGTTCAGCCTGCCTCCACTCCAATGGCTCCTGCACCAATGCCTAGCACTCCTGGGAACCAATGTGGTAGCACTGCCTCTGCTGCCTCTGCACTACATGTGCTGGCACTCTACATCTGGTAGCATTACCCTGGCAGCTGGTGCAGTGATACCCTCTGAGAGTATTGGCAGAAGTGGGGATTTTGTCACCCACCAGGAGATGCCAGGTATGGTGCCTGAGGGCATGGAAATGCATGTCTCAACCAGATGGAGAAGATGTTCGCTGGAATGCTGGGCAAACAAAAACATCAAGCACTCCAACAGCAAGAAGAGGAGGGGGACAGTGATGACTGTTCTGAGTGTGAGGACTAGATTATCACTGTCCCCACATTTGATGGGCATGACCATCTGATGTCCCTCCCTATCCCTAATCATGGTGTCCCCAAATCTGTTGTGTCCCTCACCATCTTTGTTTCTTGTCTTGTTTGTCCTGTTTGTGTCTGGACCCCCTCGCTCACCTACCCTACTTACCTGACTCAGAAATACCTATGTCCCTTACCCAACATTCCTCCTTTACTGAAATAAAAAAATCATAAATGGGCACCTGTCCCAAAAAAATATTGTTTCATACATAGCTCTTCACTATGCACATGTGTCTTCTTGACACACTTAATTCGGTCCAATTGACTATACAACATGATCACATTGTTGTCACTCATTTTTGTTGAGGTGACAGTCCAAATTCATCCAATATTCTGTACATATTCATTTTACACTGTTGAAGAAGTGGATAGCTGTGGTTCTTTCCTACATCCCTCCTGCACATTCTTATATTGCTTTTCCTTTGTTCATACCCCTGCTTGTCCCCCATTTCACCACTTTCCTAGCTACCATATTTTAGCACCTTTAATCTGGTCAAAAAATAGAATCACATACCATACACATAAATAAGAAATTCTCAATGAAGCCCTTCACTTTTTGTCCCCTGTGTTTGTGTGGCGCTTTGCATTATGCACCAATGCCAAGCAATGGTGAATGGCTTTTCACATGCAATGGCATGGTTCATAGGTTCATAGGTTCATAGGTTCATACTAGGCTATCTGCCCTAGGGCATTTATAAGCCTACCAAGAATGTGTTTGGCTTTCGCCACCCATTTTAAATTTATTTTGCTATGCTCTTTTTCGAGGTTAGTATACTGTGCCTCTGTCTAACAGTGACACAGAAGTGATACCCGGGGTAAACCTACGATCTCCCATCCACTCATCAAGATTCCTCTTGAAGAGAGTCAATGAGGGACTCTGCCTAACCTGGACTGGGATTTTATTCCAGAGTGAAGGGAGCCTCTGGGTTATGAATCTGTCCCTCCAGCATGTCCTATTTATTTCAGTGCTGAGGTTCAAGTCTCTCGAGCGCGTAGCTCGATGGGATTTGGATTTTCTGAGGTGCAGCATGTCCATTAATTCTGGGTTGAACATGGCTTTGTACGTCAGGCACAGATCGCCTCTGAACAGGCAGTATGCCACTGAGTAGAGCTGGAGTTTCTTTAACCGGGCAGCATATGGCATCTGTTTGAGCCCTTTGATCCTCTTGGTGAGGTACTTTTGGGGTATTTCCAGTTGCTGCAGGTGTCTGGTAAGGTACATCCCAAAAGGGGCATTGTACTCAATTATGGGCCTGATGAGGGATGAGTAAAGAGGCACGATGACGTCCCTTATCTAGATGTGAATCCCTTCATGACTAGGTGGGCTATATAAAATGTTTTTCTAACCACTTTGGCCACGTGGTTGTCAAATGAGAGATTGCTATCAACTTGGGTCCCCAGGTCCCTAATTACTTCTTCTGTACTTAATGGATTACCACCTATGTGGTAATTTGTGGGCACTTTGTTTTTGCCAAAGGGATGACAAACACTTTTGGCATTTAGCTTGAGGCCATGGCTCTGGCACCAGTTGTCTGTTTCTATGAGGCCCTTTTGGAGGATGCTTGTGTCGGCTGGAGAGTCGATTATGGCGCCCAGTTTGCAGTCATCTGCGAACTTGGTCAGCCACAGTCCTTCCGTGTTGGCCTGTACCTCCGAGAAATATATACCGAACAAGAGAGGTCCCAGGACTGAGCCTTGTGGGACACCACTTGTAACTGGTTTGGAGTCTGACATGGCTCCAGCAATTCTAACCATGTGGGTTCTGTCCTTGAGCCAGTTTGCAATCCATCTAGTGACATAGGGGTTTATATTTAAGCTGGTGAGCTTATCTATAATGCCAGTGGGGTATTGTATCGAAGGCTTTGCGAGGTCCAGGTAGGCTGTGTGGACCATCTTCCCTCGTCAATGGCCTTGGTGACTGTTTCAAAGAAATCAACCAGGTTTAAGAGGCAGGATCTGCCCTTAACAAAGCCGAACTGGGTAGGATCCAGTGTTTGTAGGTCCCCAATATCTTTATTTATGAGGTCCATGATGATCCTTTCCATAGCTTTGCAGACCAAGCTAGTCAGGCTTATGGGGCGATAGTTTCCAGGATCCGTTGAGGCACCACCTTTATGGAGAGGGACCACTGTTGCTGTATGCCACTCTTTGGGCACATATCCTGTAGTAAGGCTGAAATTGAACAGTAGTTTTATGTTTGGGTTTAGCTCTTCTTGGAGTTCATGTAGGACGCAGCCTGGGACACCGTCTGGTCCCATTGATGCTGTGTTTTTTGCTTTGGAGAGGCGGCTCTTACCTGAGCATCTGAGATGTCAGGGGGGCAGCACTCTGCTGGGATAGATATTTGCCCTTTTGGTGGGGAGGGGGGGGAGTTTGCGCTGAACCTGTCAGCTAGGATGTTGGCAATGTCTGTGGGTTCGGTGTATTTTTTGTCATTTTGGACTAATTCTAAGCATATCTGGGAATTCCCACCCAGGTTCCTAACATAACTAAAGAAAGCCTTGTGATTATCCTTAGTGTCCTGTGAAATTATTCTCTCGAAGCTGGCCTTAGACAATTTTATGTGTGCCCGTAGTTTTTTGCTAATACTGATCAGTGATGCCTTCCCTTTTTGGGATTTTGCTCTATCATTTAGTAGCTTCCTCCTTCTATTGTATAGTTTGTTTATGGCTGGGGTCCACCAGACAGGATGCCTGCCTTTGGAGGATTGGGTCTTGGTTTTATTTGGGATCGCATGATCCATGCATTTCTGAAGGTGTTCATAGAATGCGTTTATAAAGGATTCTGCGGTCTGGGCCATATTTTCCACAGGCCTGGGGGCTCTGAAGGATTCCACCTCAGTTTTGAGGAGTGTGAAATTTGCTTTAGAGAAGTTTTTCACTGTGGTTTTCTGGGCAGGGGGTGGGGTCAGGATGTGAATATCCAGTGAGATTAGTTTATGGTCTGATCTTACCAGTGAGGGATACACTTCTGGTCTGGAGCATAGAGTCCCCATGTTGGTGATCAGGTCCAGTATGTTTTCCCCTCTTGTGGGAGTGGTAACAAGTTGTTCCATAGCATTTGAGTTTATAAATTCTAGGAACCTTTGGGCTAGGGTGTTGGAGCTAGAGTAATGCTCCCAGTCTATGTTTGGGTAGTTGAAGTCGCCCAATATAATGGTGTTTGGAGAGACCTTCATATTTTCCAGTGTTCTCAGGAAGGCCGAGTGGGGTTCCTGGGTTTGGGAGGGTGGTCTGTAGCAGGCTATAAACTGGAAGGCAGTTTTACCCACTGTTAGTTGCACATGGATAGTCTCTGATGCTTCGTGCTTTGCCACCAACCTGGAGATGTGGGTATCTTTGATGAATATCGATACTCCCCTCCTTTTGTGGTTCGGTCCAAGTTTTGGGGCGAAAAGCATGGTATGAGGTATAACCTGGTAGTGCTGGGGTGCTCTCGGGAGCCCTGAACCAGGTTTCTGTTACTGCACAGATATCGATGTTCTCCATGCTAAGGAGAGTTTTGAGTGCGTGCATCTTGAGGTTTAGACTTCTGGCATTGAGTAGCATTACTCTTAGTTTCTTATCCCTTGTGATACCTATGGAGGTGGGTTTGTCTTTAGAGCCTTGCCTAAAAAAGGCACTATGGGGGTAGCAAGAGCCTTTGCCAATATCATAGAGCCCACGGGTGACAGGTGCAAGCCGTCCCTAGCGAAGCATTGTGGCTTGTCGAGCATATCATCCCAAGCTGACAGGCATTGGATCCCTTTTGAATGACACCAGTACTTAAGCCAATTATTGAAATTGATCATCTTGTCTTCATATTGTGGCATCATTCTTGGTGAGGGTAAGATGCTACTCAAGGTCAGGGTCATACCGGCCTGGGCTACATGCTCAAAGAGCTCCTTTATGTCTCTTTTCATGTAGTCCAGGGAGGTACGTCTCAGGTCATTCACACCAGCATGGACAATGACTGAGTCATATTTGTACTTGCCTTGGAGTGACCTGAGTACTTGTGTTATGTGGCAGATCCTAGCGCCCGACAGGCTGCTCACCATGGCCCTCTCCTTGTTCAGCCTGGTGAGTGGGACGTCAGTGTGCCTGATGATAGAGTCACCTATTACAAGTGTATCAGGTGTGTTGTTTAGTCTTAAGGGCTGTGACTGTTCGGCACACTGGCTTTGTGAGATATGTGTTGCACGTGTTTTGTTTTGGGGTAGCGGCTGCTTGGGTGTCTGCTTTGGAGGTCTCTGCTGCTTCAGCAGATCTTTATTTAGAGCCTCCGAGTATGTTTTGTGTGATTATGTGTTTGGTTTGCTGTCGTGGTAGGTCTATGTGAGACTGGAATTGTAGTGAGTGTGGTTTCCTTCTCCTCCTGACTGGTTATGCCAGTACTGAGTTGAGAGAGCTTAGCCTCCAGTTTGGCTATATGGTTGCATCTCTCACATGTGTTGGAATTTGTTGGGAGGAGGAGAGGGTTGTCTGTGTACATGAGGCAGTTGTAACATTGCTTCAAGATTCCCAGATTCACCAGCTGGACCAGAGAGGAGATTGACAACTGACCTTTGGACATGCTAGAATAATATTGGGAATTCCTTAATAATTGAAAACCAGGGCCAGTGGGGAGTGAGGGTGTAGTGCTTTTAATTTTTAGTGCTGACTTATATAATTGCTTTAGTGAGCAACTGCCAGGTAACTTAAGTGCAATGTGTTACAGGTAACTTAAATGCAAAAACGACAAACAGTAACTTTCTTTCAAGTGAAACAAGGAAATAAGTACAGTAAGCAATGCAGATATCACTAGTGATCCACAGAAGCGCTGAGAAGCCGCGTATTAGGTGGAATTAGCGTTCCAGGGAAATAACAAGCAAACAAACAAGTGTATAAACAAAACTAGATTCAGCAGGCCTGGATCTAGTCTATGCTACAGCAAACAAGGTGTACCAATTTCAGTAAGATACAGTTCAAATATTCAGGCACTATAAACCTTTAACCAGAAATTCCCAGCTCAGAAGGGCAGAGTCCAGCCTCTTCTCCCACAAGAGTGCAGACCACAAACCTTCTTAATGTAAAATAACTGGCCTGAAGCCCAAGTGCTTAAACCAGAACTAATACACTTTAAGAATAACAGACACTGGGCTCTCAATCAGCAGTTCCCAACTTAGAAGGATGTAAGCTACCTGTCCTGCCACCACAGTGCATGCCACAAACCTTCCTAATGTAAAACAACTGGTCTGAAGCCCAAGTGCTTAATCCAAAAGACTTAGAATGATAGCTACACTTTAATCAAGTTACTACCAAGCAGTAATAAATACAATTGGATACTTTAGAGAATGCCTGGATTAGTGCTCAAGTTACACAAACAAAGCTAGATCCAGCAGGCCCGAATCCAGTCTATGCCACAGCAAACAAGATGCACCAACTTCAGTAAGAAGCAGTTCAGATATTCATGCACTATAAGCCTTCAACCAGAAATTCCCAGCTCAGAAGGGCAGAGTCCAGCCTCTCCTCCCACAAGAGTGCAGACCACAAACCCTCTTAATGTAAAATAACTGGCCTGAAAGCCCAAGTGCTTAAACCAGAATTAATACACTTTTAGAATAACAGACACTGAGCCCTTAAATCTGCTGTGGAAAGTAAACACACAGCTAAAATAGATTAAACTCTGACAAGGCAAATACATACTTTAGTGGTGTTGCAAACATCACATACTGTGAGTTGCAGATGGGAACAACATAATTACATGTGTGATAGATTAGCACAACAGTCACATTATGTGTGTGTCTCTATGTATCTGTAAGTATGTGCATAGTCATAGGAATATCAGTCTGTATCCTATGAATCCAGTACCTTACAGAACTTTAATATCATGACAGTCATACATGGCTACCCATCCATTTCATTCAGGCCTCCCAACATCTTCTGCCAAACATCCAATGATGATGTCATCCACTAAAAATTGTCCAGCAGCATTGTAAAAGTCACACTTGTGCTGTGGTGCTTGCATTAATTACTGAGACCTCTAGTTAGTGTACTTAGTTATGTAGGGGTTCTAATCTGACTGCGGTCAACTGCTGTGTGTGTGTGTGTGTGTGTGTGTGTGTGTGTGTGTGTGTGTGTGTGTGTGTTTGTGTGTGTATGTGTATGTGTGGTTATGTGTGTGTACTGTGTGTGTGTATGCACACATAAAAAAAGTGTTACTGTGTATCCTAAAGTCAGTGTTACAGTTCCATAGAATATAAATATTTTGACAGTTGTAAATGCCTACTCATCCATTTCAGTCAGGCCTCCCAATATCTTCTCTCAAGCATCCATTGATGATGTCATCCACTATAAATTGTACAGTGGTATTGTAAAAGTCAAACTAGTGCCATAGCATTTGTGATAAATAGTGAGTTTTCTTTCTGGTGTACTTAGCTAAGTAGGGGTTCTAATCTCACTGCAGTCAGCTTGTGTGTGTGTGTAGTCAGAACAGGGTAACTGTGTATTCTACATTAAGCATTACAGTCACATGGGGTAAAAATATTTTGAAAATTGTACATGCTACTCATCCATTTCATTCAGGCCTACCAAGATCTTCTCTCAAACATCCAATGAACATATCATCCACTATAAATTGTCCAGTGGCATTGTGAAAGTCAGACTTGTGCCATGGTATTTGCATTAAATAAGAAGTTCTATAGCTGGTATACTTACCAGCTACAGAATGCAGCATTTATCACAAATGCCATGATACATGGATATCTCCTTGTTACAGAAAGGGCTTCAGTTTATTCCTTCATATTTAGATACTGTAGTTGAAGCCCTGATTGACTTAAATGCTTCTACAAAGAATTTAAATTTGAAGTTACTATTTAAAAACTCTCTGTCAGTATCTAGTCAAACATGTAGAAATTCAAGTACATTTATACCCAATAGCTGTCCCATTATTGTAGTGTTCCAAAATGTTTGTTCATAGGTTCATAGGTGTCTTCTAGGCTAATGGGGCCTTTACAAGCCTAGCCATAGGATTACCCTGGCATAGTGCCACCCAGCCTTAGTTCCCAGTGCCTCTGTTGACTAGAGCCGGGGTGAATTTTCTGTTTCTCATCCACTCATCAAGATTTCTCTTGAAGAGTGTCAGCGAGATGCTTTGCTTGACATGTTTGGGAAGTCTATTCCATAGCATGGGCAGTATCTGGATTATGAACCTGTCCCTCCAGCATGTTCTGTTAATTGTGGTAATGAGGTTGAGGTCCCTGGAGTGGAGGCATTGGGATTTATTTAGATGTAGCATTTCTAACAGAGCTGGGTCAGACATGGTTTTGTAAGTCAAGCAGAGATCACCTCTAAATAGGTGATATGAGAGAGAATAGTAGGAGTTTTTTGAGTCTGTCCATATTGGACAAGTGTTTAAGGCCTAGGATCCTCTTTGTGAGGTACTTTTGCAGCCACTTCAGTTGTTGCAGGTGTCTAGTGAGACACATGCCAAATGGGACATTGTACTCAATGATTGGCCTAATGAGGGAAGAGTAGAGGGAAACAATAATCCCTTTCTTCCTGGATGCAAAACCCTTAGTAATGAGATGTGCCACATAGAAGGACTATATGATCACAGTGGCAATGTGGTGATCAAAAGAGAGGTTGCTGTCAACCTGTGTTCCCAGATCTCTTATAATGCCTTCTGTGTTCAGTGGACTACCATCAATGTGGTAATTCATGGGAACAGGGTTTTTCCCAAAGGAGATGATGACACATTTTTTTTGCATTGAGCTTAAGGCCATGGTTCTGACACCAGTCATTGGTCTCAGTAAGGCCATTCTGTAGGATATCAACATCACTTGGGGAGTTAATAATAGCTCCCAACTTGCAATTGCCTGTGAACTTTGTCAGCCAGAGTCCCTTCATGCTGGCCTGGACTTCAGAGAAGTAGATACCAAACAGGAGAGAACCCAGGACTGAACCCTGTGGGATTCCACTCATGACTAGTCAGCAGTCTGACTTGGAGTCAGCTACTTTTACACTGTGGGTTCTATCTGTGAGCCAGTTTGCAACCCACTTAGTGATATAGGCCTAGCATAGTGAGTTTTTCTATGATTCCTGAGTGGGGAATTATAGCAAAAGCCTTGGCCACATCAAGGTAGGCTGTATGAGCCACCTTGCCTTCATCCACAGCTCTGGTGATTGACTCAAAGAAGTCAACCAAGTTGAGCGGGCATGATCTACTCTTCACAAAACCAAACTGTGTGGGATCCAGAGTTTGGAGATTCCCTATATCCTTGTTTATTAGGGCCATGATGATGCGTTTGTTTGTTATATGAATTAAAGGAAAATAATAAGTTTTATAATCTAACCTATAGTGAGCACCAAGCCCTTGAAAGATTACAAAATAATAATGACACTGTTATTAAGCAAGCTGACAAGGGCAATGCTATTGTAATAACAAATAAAGAAGATTATATTGCTTATATGAATGAATTCCTGGCTGATGATACAACTTTTGTAAAAATTGAAATGCTGGATGTCAAAAAATGTATATTGAATATTAATATGGTTATTTATGATATGCAGTTAGCAAATTATATATCCATTGAGTTATTTAATTATTTTAATGTTCCCTGTCCTGTTATACATGTGCTCTATGGGCTACCTAAAGTGTGTAAGTCCTTTACCCAACCCCCTGTGAGACCCATAGTATCAGGAAGGGGATGGATTACAGAGCCAATATTTATTTCTATAGGGTGGCGCAATGGTGCAGCAGTTAATGTTGTCGCCTCATAGCAAGAGGTTCACCAGTTTGATTCTCGGCCGGGGTGCCCTCTGTGTGGAGTTTGCATGTTCTCCCTGCGTTCGCGTGGGTTTCCTCCGGGTACTCCGGTTTCCTCCCACATTCTAAAAAAGACATGCTTCTGGAGCATTTCTCCCCGGGCCTTCGCTGAAAACAGGATCTGTGGAACCTAGTCGGACTTTCCCAGTCAACAAATGTTAAATAAATAAAATAAAATAAAAATTTCTTTACAGTCTATTTTAAGTAAGTACTTATGTAAGATAAAGAGTTTTATACAGGATACAGAGGACTTTTTGATTAAATTGTAGGAATGGTATACAGTAACTCCTGTTTCAAACTTTTTGTTTGCAGTGCTTGATATAAATTTGCTCTTTACTGTTATTCCAAATGATTATGGCTTAGATGCCAAGTAAGTACTTATGTAAGATATAGAGTTTTATACAGGATACAGAGGACTTTTTGATTAAACTCTAGGAATGGTATACAGTAACTCCTGTTTCAAACTTTTTGTTTGCAGTGCTTGATATAAATTTGCTCTTTACTGTTATTCCAAATGATTATGGCTTAGATGCCATTCGTAATTTTCTTGGCCATTATGCAAGTGTGCACACAAGAGATGTAGATAACATTTGCCAATTATTAGACATAGTTCTGACTAATAATGACTTTATTTTTGAGAAGCAACCCTACTTTCAGGAATCTGGTGTAGCTATGGGTATAGCAATAGCTAACACCTGTGTGAATCTAGTGCTAAACCAATGGCAGAATGAGTATGAGTATATATTTTGTACTGACAATTCATTCAATACTACGCTTCTGCTTTTCAAATGATTTGTCGATGACTGCTTCCTAATATGGGAGGGTGACTGGGCAGAACTTACTTGTTTTTTGAATATCTTGATGGTACAACTAGCTTTTTCTAGTTCAAGCATAGTTGTTCTGATAATGAGGTGAACCTTTTGGATGTTAAAATAGAAAAAAATGCAGGGAGTATTAATACAAGTATTTCTAATAAAGAGGTTTGTGCTAACCGATATATACATAGGGAAAGCATGCCTGCACCCCGTGTATTTAGGGGCATAGTAAAAGCACAATTATTGAGAGTGAGTAGATTAAATACCAATGAAGAGAAATGTAAGGAACAAAGGGATGAGATCTTCAAAGAATTTAGAGAAAGATGAGATAATACTAATTGTTTAGAAAAGGTTAAGAAACAGGTACTTATGAATAGAGATGGGCCAGCTAAACCATTTTTTAGTGAAGCAGCATCTGTCAATGATGATCACGTGAGACTTCTGCAAAAAATAATTTAAGATATGTTACTTCATATAATAGAAGAATGTATGAAGTTAGGAAAATTGTCTGCAGGAACTGGGGGAGTTTAGAAACCATGCTGGAATTGAAACAGCTAATCGGTGTGAGACCGAGTTTTGCATATAGAAATTATCAGAATTTAAAAAGGAGATTGTGCTATAAAGACATGAAGCTGAATGATGAAAACAAAATAATTAGGAAGAAATGTGGAACATATCCATGCTATAATTGTAGCTGTTGTATATTTATTGCCAACAGAAATACTTTTAAACATCCGAAAACTAAGAAAGAGTATGTTTTTGATCATTATGCTGCATGTAACACCATGAATATAGTTTACGTAGCAGCTTTTATTAAATGTAATACTTTTTATGTTGGCAAATGTAGCTGCAAGCTGAAAGATCGCATTATAGAACATAGATCAGAGATGCGTAGAAATGTTTCATCTAATGTATTAGCAAAGCATGTTGCTGAATATGGTTATGACCATGTTTTTAAGTTTAAGGTTACAAATCTGATATACAAAAGTATCTGAAGGGGGCTACACTAATAATTTGTTAGAGGTTAGAGAATAGAATTGGATTTTAAGACTGCAAGCAGACTCTGAATCAGGTATTAATACTGCAGTTAGCATTAAACCTATTCTTATGAAAAATGAAATGCAGTATAAGTTATTGTTGATTTTAACCACTGTGTCTTACAAAATTATTTGCTATGGACTAATATTTGTTTGATTTTTAGTTTTGATTATTTTAATTAGTTAATTGCTTGATAGTATCTTTCTTTTGATAGGAGGCTGTGTCCCAAGATTTTTATTTGAATGCTTTATAATGTGAGTTGATTGTATTGTATTTTACCTTTGCACTGAAGAAGGCTTGTTACCCGAAAGCTTTGCACTTTGATTAAACATTTTATACTTGGCTTGGCATTTCTGGAGTCTAAGTTTTGATGTTTAGCTTGGTTTTGCTGCTCTAGACCCAGTTTACCACAATATTATATCCAATTGTTGCTGATTCCACATCCATGTCCCACACTCCTCCTAACATGTTCTCAGCATGTAATGATGCTATCATACTCCGTAAAGTGCAATGTGACAGTGTTACAGTCAGATATATTTGGTGTTGCTACTGTGACATTGCATGGCATTCATTATTTATACCTACACAGGTGTAATGTTCAAATCAGGCCCAGTTTACTGCTTTGTGTGTATGGTCAGTGGTACATTATGGTCATTGTATGATCTTTGGAATCACTCATTTCACTATCACCTGGGGAACCTTTTACATATCCCCATGTATCCACCATCCTCCTTTTTCCACTGGTCACATGACATCATTCTTGCAGAGGAGTGGAGGATGTCCTCATGTCAAATATGCATACACACATCATGAAGCAGAGTACTTCCATGAGCCTCTGCAAGCCATCTCCAGACCACTGCATGTGTGATTGCTAATTCTGTCAGGGTGTGGTGCACATGTCCTATATGGACAGTGGCAGAATGTAATGCAATCCAACAAATATGCACATACGAACAATAGTCTTACTGTCATCCATAACATAAATACAGAGATTTTTTACATGGAATAATAATGGCTTTATTTCATGTGATGTTGACCATCAGCCTAATAAAGTCTTATGACCCTATGAGCAGTTGACAATACCTACAAGAGGGTATTACAATCTGTGATGTGAGGTAATGTATTGATGGCTCTTGCTGCCATTTCATTGCATGCTCTTTCTATAACAGCTCAAAGGCTCATAGTTTAATGGTGTTTACTAGGCTAACAGCCACAAGGGCCTTTCTTAAGCCTAGCCATGCATCCCAAATCTCTGACAAGTTCTGATACCCCTGATAAGTAAAGCAGGGGCTTGAGAGATGAAACATTTACAAGCTTGGGCATGGGAGGTGAACCATTTACAGCTTGCCTGTGTCCATTAGAGACGTAGATGCTAAACCAGGGATGAATTTCCTGTTCCCCAGCCAATTGTCCAGGTTGCACTTGAATGGGGTTAGGGAAGAACTCTGCTGCACATGGATGGGGAGCCTGTTCCAGAGATGGGGTAATCTCTGGGATACATATCTGTCTCTCCAGCAGGTCCTATTTACATGACAGGCGAGGTTTAAGTTTTTAGAATAGATAATTCTGGTGCTATTGATTTTGCAGATATGCAAGAGGTCCATCAGAGTGGGGCTTGCATTGCCCTGTATGGCAGGCATAGATCTCCCTTCAAAAGCCTGAAGTATACAGAATACAGGGATAGAGTCATGAGGCAGTCTGCATAGGCCATTATACTTAAGCCCTGTATTTTTTTATTGAGGAACCTCTGTGGGTGTGTGATATGCCTGGTTAGGTACATACCAAAGTGGGAATTGTACTCAATGATAGGTCTGATGAATGCCGAATACAATGGAACAATGACTTGCTTGGATTTAGATGCCATACCTTTGTTTATAAGTTGCACAACATAGAATGATTTTCTCACTACTGTAGATACATGATGGATAAAGACAGATTACTATATAAGTGTGTCCCTATTCCCTAACTGCTGGATCAAATCTAAGGGGTGTGTTGTCAATATGATAGTTACCAGGGGTAGATGACATCCCGAGGGATACTATTAGGCATTTCTTGGCATTTAGTTTTAGTCCATGGTTCTGATATCAGTTGTTTGGGGTCTACTTTATTCTCGCAAAAACTGAATCGGTCAAATACAATTCGCGCGAACCATAATGAGCAAAACCCGAATACATCGAACGCACTAAACCGTGAAATTCAAAATCTCAATCTCTCATAGTTGGCCAACCCCACCACCCGCAACATACTACCTACCGAAACACAGTAAAAAACAACACATACACACATTAACCAAAACCCTACTTCTAACCCTAAAGTAAAGCACCAAAACCCTACTTCTAACCCTACACTAAACCCTACATACACATCTATCTATGCACTATCATTAACCCCTCCCTAACCCTAAGGTCCGTAACTACCGCACACTTACCCTACTGAGCTATACCCAAACAAACTAAATATTCCACACACATACACTTAACAAAGCCCTACACTAAACCTTACATACATTATCTATCTATGCACTTACCTTAACCTGCACCCTAACCCTAAGGTCCGTAACTATCACACAATTACCTTATGGAGCTATTCCGCAGATGGGCCAACTATGCGAATTCGATATTTCCACTTTCGTGGTTTAGTGCATTCGACGTACCCGCATTTCGCTCATTATGTGCCGCACGAATTGTAATCGACCGATTTGGCTTTCGCAGAAATAAAGTAGACTCATTGTTTGTCTATGTCAGCCCCTCCTGGAGAACATTTGTGTCAGTGTGGGATTCAATGACAGCTCCTAATTTTCAATCTTCTGCAAATTTAGTCAGCCAGAGACCACTGACATTGACCTTGACTTCAAAGAAGTAAATTCCAAGAAGGAGTGGTACAAGAATTGATCCCTGAGAGACTCCACTTGTGACCGGCCTCTTTGTATAGGTGGACTACCCAGTTCTAACTTCCTGGGTCCTGTCTGTGAGCCAGTTGGCTATCCACCGGGTGGCGTACGAGTTTGTACCTAACCTCTTGAGTTTGTCAACAATGCCCAAGTGTGGTATTATGTCAACTGCCTTGGGCAGGTCAAGGTAGGCAGTGTGAACCATTTTGCCCTCATCCATTGCTTTGTTGACCTTCTCAAAGAAGTCCACCACGTTGAGTAGGCATGATCTGTCCTTAGACGAAACCAAATTGGGTTGGGTCTAGTGTCTGGAGGTTTGATATATCACTATCGATCATTTCCATGGCTTTACATATAAGACCAGTGAGACTTATGGGTCTGTAGTTTCCAGGGTCTGTAGATGGCCTACCTTTATGCAGAGGGATGACTTTTGCTGTTCTCCATTCATGAGGTATGAAGCCTGTTTGAGGCTATAGTTAAATAGCAATTTCAGAGGCCCTGATAGCTCATGTTTCAAACTATTTAGAAGGCATCATGAGATATTGTCTGGGCCCATTAATGGCCTTAGAGAGAGCAGGTGGAGTTTTATTTGATTGTATTTCCTGAAGGAAGGTTGAAAGGGAGAGAGGTGTAAAGTTGGAGCTAAATTTATCGACCAGTAGGTTTGCTATATCTCCTGGCACAGTGTAGGTGGCTCTATTTACAATGAACTCTGCACATAATAGTGTATTGCCTTTGAGGTTGTGGACATAGCTAAAGAATGTTTTGTGGTTGCCCTTGGCCTAGGAGTCAAATTCACCTCAAATTTGGCTTTGGTAGACTTTATTTGTCCTCTGAGATATTTGTTTAGTTTGAAGAGAGTGCTTTTATCCTGCTGTAGTAATATGCCTTATGAGAACTATTGACGTGATATGATACACTTGTATGCATATTGTTGGCATATTGGGGCATGTGTTGTTGTAGTGGAGCAGATAAACCTTCTACGCAGTTCACATTCCACCATCAGAGTGGCACTTGCAGTATGACACAGGTGTGCATGTGTCTACATGCAGTCATTAAATATTCTGTGACAGACATCAATATAAATTCATATTGATTACATGTTATTATGCTGTGATATATGCAACCAGTGTATCACATGTTTTGATTCAGTTGCAGCCTTGTGGAATTCATTGTATATGCAGTTGTGTTGCTATACCCAAGGATTATTGAGGTGATTAGCAGCACCATTGTGTGACTGTTAGCATTTGTGTCAGAAAATGTTCTGCATGAGCCATGGACAACTTATCTCTAATCTGTCCTGATATGGCATCAGGCCGATCAAACACAGTTTGCCCATGAAACACATATAGGCATATGTTGTGCAATTGATGTAAATACATGACATTGGTACAGTTATACAACTGTGTGCATAGTACCAGTGTGTGGAACATAATGAATGACCAAGATTGTATTTGGATGTCTTTTCACAAATCATTTATTTCCAATATATATGAAATATTAAGGGGAATACACAACTAAGCACAGATCTGCATGTGGACACCACCAGACCTACCCAGCTGGGGAAAATAGACAATCCACAAGCTGAGAGTTTGTCTCACTCATCACCCCTCTGTCACCACTGACCATCAGCCAAAGTATAAATGCAAACATTACTCAGTTTTTTATTCTGAGGAGGGCATCTCATCTGTGTGTTGTCTATGGCTAATAACACAGAATCAATGAGCCCTGACAACATCATAGGTTGCCTGTAGGATGATACTAAACTACCAGATGCAACTGGATCCATACTTCAACACAGCCTCCAGACATCCTATGTTCCCACAGAAAGGTGTACATCAACATGCATCCTTCTGACTGGGATGACCATCACCTGATGCATAGAGTTATAGACCCATCCTGACTCTCTTCATCTGTGAGGTAGACCAACAAGTCATCATGGACCTTCTCTAAAAGGGCACAAGAACTATCCTGTGTACCAAACCCATGTGTGATTTGTTCAGGCTACATCATATCTGTTACATCTGTTCAATCTCCTTAAGAAGATCAACATGGGCATGCACAATGACAACACTATCATCCTGCGTAACTTGACCTAGTTAAGGCATTTGACAAATCCACACTCAGGTATTACTGAGAAACTATCAGAAGTGGCCATAAACACCTACATCACCAAGTGGGTAGACCACTGCATCACATATGTGACCGATAAATTTGTTGGTGTGTGAAATGACCTCTATCTAGAGTCCAGTGAACAGGTCTATACCTAGGGGTTCTGTGATAGGCCCTTTTCTGTTCTTTATTTAAGTCTCAGCTGTCAAGATTGACTTGCACATCCTTTGTCCAACCAGCTCCAAGTGCGGTATTGGTATAATACAGATAGTATCAATACATACAAAGGATTGCTGCTACAGCCATGGAGACACAGTAGATGAGCAAAAATCATGGCGAGATTAGTTCCATTATAAAAGCAAATACACAAGCTAATTATAATACAGACAGCACACCCCTATAAGGAAGTGGTATGTGACCTGTGTTCTCGGGTAGATGGTATGGAGAATGTCCACCAGCATGTTCCCACAGTGGTGACTATTCCCTTGTATGTAGCACAACTCCTTAGTATGCGGGAAATCCACATCAACGTGCATTATAGTTCCATAGCTCTCAGCCCTCATCATACCAGTAACTGAGTACAATGCATCCTTTTTCATGTGCCTCCCAGCACATCTTCCAGGGATGAGTTACTCAAGTGTACCACATTTGTCACAGTGATCTCCCACACATCTTATTGGCCATACCTAGGTATTGTTTTTGTTGCATAACCATTAGTGGTTGATGGTGTGGAACCCCCTTCAACGTGTTATACAAGATGCATGTGTGATACATGTTCCTGTGATGCACACAATAAATGCATAGCTAATTGACAACATTGATGGCATGGGTTACATTCATGATGGTATGAACTGGGCACATCTGCCAACTAGCCAGGATTGCTTGTAATTTCAAATATACAGATGTAACACTGTCCCTCCTAACACCTCCATAAGATGTTAATTTTTGAGGAAGGTGTACTTGATTCCCCCTCATAGATTGCTAACAAATCTTGAAAGTTGTAAATCTGTGTTCTTGCAGAACCATCTATATTTACTCACAATCACACATTTTATATCAAAGACATGGATTAATGGTGGTATTATTCTGATACTGTCCATGACTCTGCATACGTCTGTCTGCGGTTGGACATTTGCCTTTTGCTATGTGTCCCACTTGGTTGAGACCTATGCTGACATTACATTCATATTCAGGCAAATCATTTTGGACAGCTTCACAATATTTACCTACCTCCTATTGTATATACCGTCTTTGATAAATATCATCTCCATTGTTAATTTCAGGATGCTTATATCACAAAGAAACTTCTACACTGATATGCCACCTTGTGTGACGGTCACATAATATACAATAACTATGTGATGATATGACTGTACCCACGTAAGAGGTGTACACAGCAGTTTGTACTATATCATGTAGATATGTGATTAGTGTTCTTGCCACAACTGTCTTGTCTTTGTGGTGCATGTACATTACCATTACCTCTTCCCCTATGTTTATTCCTACAGTTCATATGCATGTCCCTTTTTCAATACACACACTTCCCCTAAATAATTATTTATAATGCATTCTATGTACCCTTGCTGATCAGTTGCAAAACTTTTATTCAGTATGCCTAAAACAGGCTTCCACATGACTCACACTGTATACACTTTCATGTAATGTGTTTGAACTGTATACATTACTTTATTAAAAACTGTGGTAGCCATTGTGGCTTTCCACACAATCCTGCAGAACTAGTTTGCCCATAGGTAAACAGGTGTACATGTCTGCAGGTGTTCGTGTTGCTTTACTCAGTTTCCTGGCTGGCAACTCTTGCTGGCCACAAAACCTCCCTTGTTTACATGTAAATGTGATGCATGGCATGCATATGCAATTAGCACTGCCACTCATTAAGAAAACATGTAAACTCTGTAGGCTTCACACTAAGCCTACACAGAGTTTTTTGAATCCCCGGGCATGTGTTGCCATGGCAGAGAATACATGGATTAATTGCTGGTGGGGCTGCCCAGTAATTAAAATCTGGTGGGGAGAAACTGTGCTGAATGCAGTTAATAATATTTATGTCGGTTAATTCATATATCTTTTTTTTTTTTTTAACTGGAGCTTTTCTCTCCGGGCCTCCACTGAAAATGGACATGTATCCAGTTGGACTAGCCCGGTCAACAAATGTAAAATAAAATAAAATAAATAAAATAAATAAAATATCTGCAACATACTGCATTTGAAATTTCAATAAAAACACAAACTGTAACACGGCCAAAGTCCTGCTGACAGAAGCTATTTTGGTTCACTATCAAAAGCTTTTAAAATTATTGACCACACCATGCAAATTAATAAAAAAATATATATAGGCTCTGTCCCTTCAGCTGTATAGTGGATTTGCACATATCTTTATAACAGGCAAATCCAAGACAAGTTTATGCATTAAATATTTTCCTCATTCGATTTTCATATTAGTGCATGAAAGGTCTAGTTTTGGACCAATCATATTCTCTGTTTATATAATTTCTCTTTCATGAGCTGTACATGATACATAATTTATGCTAACAAGTAACTACGTAAAACTTAACTATCATTCGTGCCCTACTTCAGGATGCCTTTGATAGCTTATAGTAATGGTTCATTGAACTCTTGACCCTCAATAAAACTATAATATTGTACAAAAATTACCTAACAATGGTTCCCTATCCATAAATGGCTCCCCATATCTCACATGTAAGCTTATACAAATTCCTTGGAGCAAAACTAGATCCCTCATTTCACTGTACACACTGATAATATTTCTTATAAAAGTCTCTGACAACTCAATCCATTTTATCGCATTGCTGGTCTGCTTTCCCAAAAAATAAGATATTCCATAGCTAAAATGTTCTATTTCCCAAAATGTCTGCACTTCCCCTTACAGCCTTAGGGAACTACACAAACATCAATAATATACAAAAGACCATAGATAAGATCTGCCACTTTATTAATCTGTCCAACATCAGAATACATAACTGCAACTTTCCTACTTGCACAAACACACTAGTCAGTCTATGAGCTACACTCTCATCTATACAAACTTCTCTTCCTAAACATATGCCCTCTTTATACCATTTTTCTAAATATAAACTCTGCATTCGATTCACTTTATAATACTGACCCCGTTCTTCTCACATTTATATGACCCCTCCATTCTTTCAACCCAGAATGGTCAGTCAAAATTTTACCCTTGCTGTCCCGAACTCTCACTACTGATATCAGGGATAGTGTTAAATTAAATATGCTTAGATCCTCCTTAAATATCTTACTTAGCTTATAGGAATGCATTCAGCATCCTCCATAGCTGCTTTCTCTAATACTATCCTTCTGTACTTCACTAAAAATGCCGTGTGTAAAACTGTGTTTATTTGAAGAAATCTTAACACTTCCTTTTTACAAAATCATTTTCTTTTCCCTTTTTCCCCATTAACTGACACTTATTAACTCTCTCTTGACCAATCACCCCTTTTGTTCTCATTTCAGAGGTAAGTCATGCTTGTAAGAGGTCATCATTATGCACCCATCTGGGGCAGTTTAGCTATTTTTTTCACTATGCCCTATCGACCCATAGCAATGGGGGTATGCAATGAGCTGACCATGCAGGTATTGTCTCCCATTTCTGCAAGGGGTGATGCTTAGATTGTTTTCTTTTTGTTTACTGCCTCTATCTCAGGTTATTGTGAAAAAAACTAACCATTACATACTGTATGTGTGTACACATACACACACACACACACATATATATAAATATATATATATATATATATATATATATATATATATATATATATATATATATATATACATACATACACAGAGATACACATGTATATATGTATATCTATATCTACACACACATACACACACACATATATATATGTATACATATATATATATATATATATATATACACACACACACACACACATATATATATATATATATATATATATATATATATATATATATATATATATATATATATATATATATATATATATATATATATATATATATATATATAAGTGCTATAAGTTATCACTGCATGAGTTAGTATATTTCATTTACTGGGTGTGGATTGTGACCCCCATGTAAAAAGCTGTTTTTTTGTTTTACTTTTTGTAATCGCAAATGTAACCTATTGGTTCACACTTGCAATTACATTTTTATGATGAGTTTAGTGCCAGTTTATAGTAATATTAAGTTTGTTCAGTGTTTTGTGTGATTATTCATTATAAACTCACGCACACATGCACGTATATATATATATATATATATATATATATATATATATATATATATATATATATATATATATATATATATATATATATATATATATATATATATTTTTTTTTTTTTACACTGTATATGTGTGTGTGTGTGTCTGAGTGAGAGAGAGAGAGAGATGGGGAGGTTGTCAATTTATCACTAGACCCAGGGTTCTGTGCTTGGACCTCTCTTGTTTGCCATCTACTTCTCTGAAGTAAAAGCCAACACCAAAAAGCTAAGGCTATAACTACAAGTTAGTAACGTCATTGAATCTCCAAATGACTTAGTAGTCCATCAGGAAGGTTTGTTCCAAATAAATAATTGGTGCCAAAATCATGGACTGAAACTAAATGCCAAAAAATGCGTTATCATCTCCTTTGGGAAGTCATCTACCCCCGGGGAACTACCACACTGACAATATGCCCCTAGGAGTTGACTCAGTTGTTTGGGATTTGGGAACTTATGTGGACAATGACTTAATTTTCAACCAACATGGACCCCCTGTCACAAGAAAGTTCTTCTATACTCTGCAACTTATAATCAAAGGGATTATGTCTAGATATAGGGATATCATTGCCCCCTTTACTCAGCCCTCATGAAGCCAGTCACTGAGTGTAATGCCTCCTTTGACATGCATTTGTTCAGACACAAACAACAGCTGGAATGCCCAGATTGATACCTTACTAAAAGGACACAACACCTAAACAGTATGTCCTACGTGGACTTACTCAAAGCCCCATCATTACACTCAGTATCCTACAGACTGTTAGGAGGTGACCAGTGCCTGGCATACAAGGCATCCTCTGACCTAATACTGATGGGTTTACTGAACATCAGTAAGGCAAATGGTGTCAGAAATACTTTGTCTAGGGATCTAAACCTTTTTTGCAGTATCAACAGAATGGTTTGGAGGGACAGGTATGTGTTGCAGAAGATACTACTGCTCAGGAACAGAATCCCCATTCATGTAAAGAAAGTTCATCCCTGTTCATTTTCAAACATAACTTGGATCCATGGATGGGAATCAGAAAATTTACCCCAGGACAGCTCCCTGTATGACTTGTGGCTACAGGCAGCTCCTAAATGCTTTATCCCATGCATGGGTCCCCTCAAATTATCTGTGGTGCGATCTCAATTATTCTCGCTGGAGGTAATATATAATTATTGACCATGGGACTGGTAATGTGACACCAAATAGGATAGGCTAATTCAAGCAGTAAAGGGGAATTTGGCTGGGCTTAAAATGACCTATAACGGAAGCTAGCCTTGTACTAAGAGCCCCTGATTATAACTACTGTGTAGTAGTTATGAGGAATTTTAATATTGTATGATCACAGAAGAGTACTGCGTACCTTGCTGAAATCTGCATCCTGGACATTGACATCCTGGACACTGCTTGTACTGATTGCTTTTCTTTGTACTTTCATTCAACATCTGTGTCTGTGAAACAGAATATACCACTTAAAGATACTGTAGAAAGAAGATTAATTCTACATCCCTGGATTTTATTTATGAGGTTATACATAGTGGTATATACTAATTCACAGACTGCTTAAATCTAGTCAACATAATCTGATAATTTATGATACACATAGCTGGATATGTAACTTTCATTGTAATAACCAAACGGAGCAGAAATAGACACTTCACTAAATTAAGGTTTGTTCCGTAATAACTGAAAGGGTCATCTTTCAACCTGTCTGAATTAACCTTATAGATGTAAGGGGAGATCAGAGCTGAGACTTGTAAAGTAAGACAGCTGAAAAAAGACAGAGAAAAAGAGAAAGATTTTCTTGTATCCATCACATTAAATTCTTTGTGTAGTCATTCTGTATTGTAACAAAAGCTTCCAGTTAAAATACAAACAAAGTGGGAGGGAGGATTCCATAAAGCACCAGAACCATTTTTCATTAGCTAAACCATAGCAGGACATATCTAATTATTCCTCCTTGATATCTTGCAAGGTATGTGGTGTGTCTCTGTCTTTTAATGCACGGTAATACTGAAAAATGTTATAGCTGAATTCTGACCAAAGACTTGAAAGTGGCTTGAATAGATCTTCATAAGTGTCATGCACCCTGAGATGCAGATTTGCAGATTAAAGGCTATTGACTCAGACTTTCTAAATTTGGGGTACATTTTCCTAAGGATAATGACCAAGTTAACCATTTAAGGTCTTGAACTCTGGTATTCTTTATGACTGGAAATTTAAGTAGCCAAATGCAGTAAAGGCTACAAAGTGTTAACATTATGAGGTATTCAGATATCTTTACAAAAGAATGCTTTTACCTTGTTATCAAATTTCAGTGTCTTTTGGCTGCATATTTTAGTCACTAATGGAAATGAAACCTGGTTTGCTGCTTAACTATAATGTATTATAGAAAAAAGTTGCAGTCTCTTCTTTGCTGAACTATAGATGTTTAACAATTTAGTTTGCAGCATTTGTTACCAACAAAACCGAATTTGCTTCAGAATTTGGTCTATTTTGCTTTCTTATAACTTGAAACAGTCAGGTGTGCAATGATTCATTTGCATTTTTATGCATGTTATACTTTTACTGAACCATGCAGTGCACAGTAACATATTGTGCTATAGTACCCAGCTTTTTCCATGAACTGTACAGCCAGTTTATATAGACAGATATAAATATAGGCTAATTACTCCATCAAAAAGAAACCCCTAAAGGACCAATCACAATACCAGAAGAATGCCAGGCACCCAGCATTACTGCAGCACAGGTTAAAGCTGCATTGTCAAAGGCCAAGAATACAGCTTCCATGGAACCCGATAATATCCCTGGCTGTGTTCTTCATGAACTACAAAGTGAACTAGCACCACATCTGTGTGCCCTGTTCAGTCACAACCTCACCTCAGGCTTTGTCCCTATCAAATGGCACACTGCTACAGCCATCCCTCTCCATAAAGGGGGAGCGACTACAGGCCCTGGGAATTATTGCCCCATTAGCCTGATGAGTCTGATATGTAAAGCTATGGGGTGCATCATCAAGGATCTGATTAACAAAGATATAGGAAATCTCCAAACTCTAGACCCCACGCAATTTGGCTTTGTAAAAGGGAGATCATGCCTGCTCAACCTGGTTGATTTATTTGAGTCAGTCACCAGGGCTGTGGATGAAGGTAAGGCAGTGCATACAGCCTACCTTGATCTGGCTAAGCCCTTTGATACCATTCCTGACTCGGGAATTATTGATAAACTCACCAAAATAGGCATTAACCCATATATCACTAGGTGGGTTGCAAACTGGCTCACAGATAGAACACACAGTGTGAAAGAAGCAGACTCCAAGTCAGACTGCTGACCAGTCATGAGTGGAGTCCCACAGGGATTGGTCCTGGGTCCTCTCCTGTTCGGCATCTACTTCTAAGAAGTCCAGGCAAACACAAAGGGACTCTGGCTGACCAAGTTCACAGATGACTGCAAGCTGGGAACCATTATTAACTCCCCAAGTGATGCAGACATCCTATAGAAAGGTTTCACTGAAACCAATGACTGGTGTCGAAACCATGGCTTTAAGCTTAATGCAAAAAATGCGTCGTCATCCCCTTTGGTAAAAAATCACTTTCCACTAACTACCACATCTTTGGGAGCCCACTGAACACTGAAAGCATTATACGAGATCTAGGGATGCAGGTTGACAGCAACCTCTCCTTTGACCAACATATTGCCACTGTGGTCAGAAAGTCCTTCTATATAGCACATCTCATTTCCAAGGGTTTTGCATCCGGGAAGAAAGAGGTCATCATCTCTCTCTACTCTTCCCTCATTAGACCAGTTATCGAGTATAATGCCCCATTTGGCATGTACTTCACTAGCCACCTGCAACAGCTGGAGATACCACAGAAGTACCTCATGAAGAGGATCATAGGCATTAAACACATGTCCTACATGGTCCGACTCAGACTCCAGCTATTCTCTGTCTCATATTGCCTACTTAGAGGTGATCTCTGCTTGACTTACAAAGCCATGTCTGACCCAGCTCTGTTAGAAATGCTACATCTAAAGAAATCCCAACCCCTCAACACCACACCCGCCAGATACCTCAACCTCATTACCACAATCAATATAACATGCTGGAGGGGCAGGTTCTTCATCCAGAGACCACCCAAGCTTTGGAATAAACTTCCCATATATATCAAGCAGAGCACCTCGCTGAGCCTCTTTAAGAGAAATCTTGATGAGTGAATGGGTAATAGAAAGTTCACACCGAGGATCACTCCAGTCGCTCTGCTTGATAGAAGCAATGGGAACTAATGTCAGGCAGCATGATGCCAGGGCAATTCTGTGGGCTAGGCTTGTAATGGCTCCAGGGCCATTAGCCCAGTACACACCTATGAACCCAGTCATCAGGGATTTGGAAATATATGTAGACAGTGATCTGGCCTTTGACCAACATGTGGCCAAGATAATAATAAAATCATTCTATGTTGCCCAACGTATAAGTAACGGAATGGCATCCTGGTACAAAGAAGTCATACGGCCACTTTATTCAGCCTTATCAGACCCATCATTGAGTGGAATGCCCCCTTTGGCATGTACCTGACCAGATATATGCAACAGTTGGAATGTACATAGAGGTTCCTTACCTGGAGAATACAGTGTATAAACACATTGTCCTGTACGGCTTGTTTTAAAGCCCTATCTCTATACTTGGTCTCTACAAGTTACTGAGAGGCAATCTATGCTTGGAGTACAAGGCATACTTAGATCCAGTTCTGACTGAACATTTGCATATCATCAAAACAAACAGCATCAGAACCAGTAGATCAAAGGATTTAAATTTTCCTTGTGACATAAATAAGACATGCTGATGAAACAGATATGTGTCTCAGAGGTTCTCCATGCTCTGGAACAGGCTTTTCATCCACATGAAGCAGAGTCCATCCCTAAGTTTGCCCAATGTATGGGAAATCGGAAATTCACCTGCTGTGCTGGCCCCATGTCTCTGATAGACAGAGGCAGACAGTAATGCTCAAACTAATATACTACCCCCCCAACATAATCTCTAGAAATTTCCTAACATACTCCCTCCTAATAAATGCCCATGATACATAGGGATGCAATTAGGCTGGATTGCATGGATAGGCTTATAAAGGCCCTGGTGGTTGTTTTCTAGTGTATAGTAATGAACCTATGAACCTAAGCCCTTCATCCCACTGAGGAGTGAAAATGTCTAACTTTCAAGCTTTTACTAATTGTTCCTTCTGGTGCATTTGTGCTGCACCACCATCAATCCAGCACTAGGAAAAGACTGCTGTACTAGCCCTGTTTATTAAAAAGAATTTAGTACCACCGGGGTAGTGAGAAGCTAAAGTATACCAATAAATGAGTTGCAGGAATTCAGGCTAACTTCAGGAGAATGTAAGCATAAGCTTTCATTGAAGAGCAAAACGTGCTTAGGCGTGCAATTAAGAAGTAAACTAACACAAGAAGCACTTAAGTATTGAGCGTGTTGTGGGTGTCCTTTTAAGGCCAGTGTCAAGCACTTACAAGAATAAAAGGCAAGTTTACTTAGAATGACAGAAAAGTAATTAATCTTAAGTAGGAATAGTTGACAGAAAGTGTGCTTAAAGTTTTGAATGAATCTTCTTGACAAATCTTCTTATGTCAGTCAAGGAAGAGATACATCATTTTTTAGGATTATATTAATTGACCTTATGATCTCACTCTGTGGTGACATACATCCTTATCCCGGTCCAGCTAATAACAACACCCACCTAAGTAGCAGCAATCTATCCCACAACTTCCAACTCCCAAATAAAATGAATGACCTTGGGTGACTTCAACTACCCAAACATAGACTGGGAGCATTACTCTAGCTCCAACACCCTAGCCCAAAGGTTCCTAAAATTTATAAACTCAAATGCTATGGAACAACTTGTTACCACTCCCACAAGAGGGGAAAACATACTGGACCTGATCATCACCAATATGGGGGCTCTATGCTCCAGACCAGGAGTGTATCCCTCACTGGTAAGATCAGACCATAAACTAATCTCATTAGATATTCACATCCCGACCCCACCCCCTGCCCAGAAAACCACAGTGAAAAACTTCTCTAAAGCAAATTTCGCACTCCTCAAAACCAAGGTGGAATCCTTCAAAGCCCCCGGGCCTGTGGAAAATATGGACCAGACCGCAGAATCCTTTATAAATGCATTCTATGAACACCTTCAGGAATACATGGATCATGCAATCCCAAATAAAACCAAGACCCAACCCTCCAAAGGCAGGCGTCCTGTCTGGTGGACCCCAGCCATAAACAAACTATACAATAGAAGGAGGAAGCTACTACATGATAGAGCAAAATCCCAAAAAGAAGGCATCTCTGATCAGTATTAGCAAAAAACTATGGGCACTCATAAAATCGTCTAAGGCCAGCTTCGAGAGAAAAATTGCACAGGACACTAAGGATAATCCCAGCAGAGTGCTGCCCCCCTGACATCTCAGATGCTCAGGTAAGAGCTGCCCTCTCCAAAGCAAAAAACACAGCATCAATGGGACCAGACAGTGTCCTGGGCTGTGTCCTACATGAACTCCAAGAAGAGTTAAACCCAAACATAAAACTACTGTTCAATCTCAGCCTTACTACAGGATATGTACCCAAAGAGTGGAGTACAGCAACAGTGGTCCCTCTCCACAAAGGTGGTGCCTCAACGGATCCTGGAAACTATCGCCCCATAAGCCTGACTAGCTTGGTCTGCAAAGCTATGGAAAGGATCATCATGGACCTCATAAATAAAGATATTGAGGACCTACAGACACTGGATCCTACCCAGTTCGGCTTTGTTAAGGGCAGATCCTGCCTCTTAAACCTGGTCGATTTCTTTGAAACTGTTACCAAGGCCATTGACGAGGGGAAGGTGGTCCACACAGCCTACCTGGACCTCGCAAAAGCCTTCGATACAATACCCCACTCAGGCATTATAGATAAGCTCACCAGCTTAAATATAAACCCCTATGTCACTAGATGTGTTGCAAACTGGCTCAAGGACAGAACCCACATGGTTAGAATTGCTGGAGCCATGTCAGACTCCAAACCAGTTACAAGTGACATCCCACAAGGCTCAGTCCTGGGACCTCTCTTGTTCGGTATATATTTCTCGGAGGTACAGGCCAACACAGAAGGACTGTGGCTGACCAAGTTCGCAGATGACTGCAAACTAGGCGCCATAATCGACTCTCCAGCCGACACAAGCATCCTACAAAAGGGCCTCATAGAAACAGACAACTGGTGCCAGAGCCATGGCCTCAAGCTAAATACCAAAAAGTGTATAGTCATCCACTTTGGCAAAATCAAAGTGCCCACAAATTACCTATCACCTATCACATAGGTGGTAATCCATTAAGTACGGAAGTAGTAATTAGGGACCTGGGGACCCAAGGTGATAGCAATCTCTCATTTGAAAACCACATGGCCAAAGTGGTTAGAAAAACATTTTATATAGCCCACTCATCCCTCATCAGGTCCATAATTAAGTACAATGCCCCATTTGGGATGTACCTTACCAGACACCTGCAACAACTGGAAAGACCCCAAAAGTACCTCACCAAGAGGATCAAAGGGCTCAAACAGATGCCATATGCTGCCCGGTTAAAGAAACTCCAGCTCTGCTCAGTGGCATACTGCCTGCTCAGAGGTGATCTGTGCCTGATGTATAATGCCATGTCCAACCCGGAATTAATGGACATGCTGCATCTCAGAAAATCCAAATCCCATTGAGCTACACGCTCCAGAGACTTGAACCTCAGCACTGAAATAAATAAGACATGTTGGAGGGACAGATTCATAACCCAGAGGCTCCTTTCACTCTGGAATAAAATCCCAGTCCAGGTTAGGCAGAGTCCCTCATTGACTCTCTTCAAGAGGAATCTTGATGAGTGGATGGGAGATCGTAGGTTTACCCCGGGTATCACTTCTGTGTCACTGTTAGACAGAGGCACAGTATACTAACCTCGAAAAAGGGCATAGCAAAATTCATTTAAAATGGGTGGCGAAAGCCAAACACACTCTGGCTAGGCTTATAAATGCCCTAGGACAGAAAGCCTAGTATGAACCTATGAACCTATGAACCTGCTCATACTAAATATGAATGTCAGAAGCATTACCAAAAAAGTACACAATCTACATACCACTCTTTCCCTATATTCCCCTCATTTAGTAACTGAAACCTGGCTTAAATCTGAGATTTCCAATAATGAAATTCTAGCACCAGGCTATAACATGCTATGTAATGATCACACATCTAAAAAAGGAGGTTGTGTAGCCTTACTTTTTAAAAATCACCCAAATGTAGAAACATTTGATACAAACTCACCAAACCTACCCAATGCAGAAATTCTAATCACAAAATTACAAATTAACACTAGAAAAACTATCACTATAATACGTTCCTACATACCACCAGGCAAAAACATATCCTCACTGAAGACCCTTCTTGAATTGGCCTCTGAGATCTTCCAGCATGAAACTATCATCTTGGGGGACTTCAACATTGACTGGCTAACCTGTAACTCTGATACTCCCACCAACTTCACCAACCTCCATGGATTCTCTCAGTTCATTGTGTCTCTCCCACTAGAATTGAAAAAACAACCAAGAGACAGTCAATACTTGACTGGATTCTGCCTAATAGACCAACTGTCATCAGTCAATCAGGCTGCCTCCCTGATGGCCTGAGCGACCATTTACCCACATATGCAATTAGACATCGCACAAGTCAAGAAAAGCCCACTAACTACCAGACAATCAGAAACAAAGGGCTCTCCAGCTCAGACTAACCTGGTCAACAAAAGTAAAATAAATAAAATAAATCTACCTTTATTAATACTCTCAAAACCTGCAACTGGACTCCTCTCAAGTTCCTTGAACTTGATGAAGCAGTTTAATACTTCAACTCTATCTTCTTAGATATCCTAAACTTCCAGCCCCCCCAGAACCATCAGAATCAAATCCAACAATGCCCCCAGATGATCAACGACACTAGATATCTGCTGAAATCTAGAGATAAAGCTTGGGCCCTCCGGTACAAAATAGGATCCCTTACAAACAAACACGGTTATCTTGAACTGTGTAACAAGGCAAAGAAGTGAATCAAATTAGATAAAAATAACTACTATCGAAATATACAAGCCAGATATTCAAACAACCCTAAGAAATTTTGGTCAGCAATTAACATTCTACACCTCGAAAGTCAGGAATCCCCCCCCTCAATCCATAACTGATACTTCTATTTGTGTCTCCACTCAGTTCAACAAATTCTTCATTGAATCCATTCTTGCACTTGCCAGCTCACAGACCTGTCCAACCCACAACCATCCACCTAATCTTCATATTAGTGACATCTCCTTTATCTTCCATCCTGTCTCTACTGATAAAATTAAAAAAAGTAAAACCTACCACCTTAGCTTCTGACAAACTCCCAGCTGAATTCTTGAAAGTAGCAGCTAATGCTATTGCATACCCAGTATCCATACTTATCAACTGCTCAATATCAAAAACCTAGTCTCCAACATCTGGAAAGTCTCTCACATTATCCCACTCCACAAAGGGGGTAACTCTAAAGATTTAACCAACTATCACTCTGTAGCAATACTTTCATCTGTATCAAAAATGCTTGAGAGGTGTGTACACACACAAGTAATGGAGTACCTCAACTCCCATAACCTCTTCACAAACACTCAACATGGCTTCAAGCCCTACCACAGCACCATAACAGCCCTTATGTAATTTACTCATACAGTGAACAACCATAGAAATAATGGCAACTATGTCTCTGCTCTTTCTAGATCTCAGTAAGACATTTAATATGGTTAACTACAAAAACTCATTGATTCCCTCTCTGAACTGAGCCTTAGCAAATCCACTACTTTCTGATTTCAAAGTTATTTAACTAACAGACAGCAAGCAGTGTTGTGGAAGCAAGAACTCTCACCACTATTACCAGTTACACTTGGCGTTCCCCAAGGTTCCATCCTTTGTCCTTTAATGCTCTCTGTCTTCACTAACAGCCTCTATACCCTCACCCTACATGCCTCAGTCATCCAATATGCTGATGACTCTACTCTAATCTGTCCCTCCCCATCCCTTCAAGAACTCCAAGTAAAAACACAGGCCTCTTTTCTTTCTGTGGAAGAATGGCTTACCAACTCTCAATTAATACTAAATCCCAATAAAACAAAACTTATCATATTCCACCCTACTAATCGCACCACTCCCACCTCCTCCTTCTCTACCATTTCTAATAATAGCACAATAATCTCTCCTGTCACTCACACCAAACTCCTAGGAGTTGAGATAGATTGCAACATGCAATTTGACACTCATGTATCCCTCACCATAAAGAAAGCACACAAAAAAACACTAGGGGGACTATTTAGAAATAAACAATTCCTCACAAATAACACTAGAGCAAAAATAGCACAAACACATATCTTCTCTACACTCTTATATGCTTCCCCCATCCTTACCAATCTTAGAAAAGCAGACATAGCTTAAACTGATGCCTGGTATAACAAAATTGCTAAGTTCACCTCCAATAGCTCACATGCCACACACCACTGCTCAGCCTTGAAAAAACTCAGCTGGCTTGAACTTCCCAATCTGCTCCTCTACAACCAGGTTATACTAATCCATAAAATCCTACATCACCCAGGGAAAACCCCAGCACTGCAAAACCTAATACAACCTCACTCTAGTACCAGGGCACTATGCTCTAGTAACAAATCACTCCTTCAAGAAACTAAAGCCAACAACTCTGCTGGTGTCCCCCTCTTTTCTCATTGTATAGCTAAAAAATGGAATACACTACCTACTATTATATCAGCCACCACATCCTCAACACAGTTTAAAAACTGTCTAAAAACACATTTACAATCCAGCTGGATTTGTAACTGTGACTCTTCTGACTAGCCCATCTCCTCCCACCCCTCCCTCAAGCAACTAACCTCCAGTACTTCCAAAGCTACTCTACCTCCTCCTCCTCTGACTCTCTTACAGTAGTCCCCCTTCCTCACTCTACGCCTATACCACCTCTTCATCTGGCACATCTCATTATTCACATCTCTCTCTTCCTCCCAACACTCACTCCTGTTTCTATGTACAGATAACTGAGGTATGCTGTTCTACTACCAATATACTTTGCTTAATAATTGTTGTTAGGCAGCCTAATGTGCTACATCCCATGCTTGTAGAATCTGTCATACTTTCATAGATGCAATTCTGATAAATGACTTGTTAGCAACATTTTTAGCTACTACATATATGTTAAATGCATTATTGTACATGTGAAAGTGTATTTTACTAATCTCTTGTTCTATAAGGAGCTGCACATGTGAAATTGTATTTTACTAATTTCTTGTTTTATGTGGAGCATTTCTCCCCGGGCCTCCTCTGAAAAAGGACTCGTGTCCAGTCGAACTTTCCTGGTAACCAAATGTAAAATAAAATAAATAAATAATGATCACAGCAACCATGTTCATAACAACCATTTTTTTATTTTTAAATCCTCTAGTAATAAGCTAATGCAATGAATCATTTTGTCCCTTGGCCATGTACTGTGATTACATCCGTAGTCGCAAAATGATGTCATTTGAATGTCTACCTCAGGATTATATTGCATTCCAATGTGATTTCATAGCTTTGGCCATGTCTTCATTGTCTAGATTTGGACTTCTCAGAATGTGGCAACTCTGTTTATATGTCCTGCCAGTTAACCATCCATATATCCAGTGCCCCAGCCTTTGCCCTTATTCCAGTTTCTCCAATCTTCCCATTAACCACTTGCATGGAACTGATTAAAATATTTTAATGATGTCAGGGAATATAATGCATACCAGTACTCCCCTGTCAAGAACATCAGTAATTCAGTCATCAAACTGGATCATGTTTGACAGACAGCTACTTCTGGTTAAGTGCCCATGCTGGTTGCTGTCCTAGGGACTGCTTCATGATCTAAGAATGCTGTAAGCTTTCCCTTCAGGATTCTCTTCTTGACTCTTCCTACCACTGTAGATTGAGCTAATAGGCCAATAGTTCCTCAGGTATTTATTGGTTCTCCCTCCTTGTACAAGATTACCACAGTTACTGCCCTTCAGATCTCAGATACACCTTTACTGGTCAATGATGTGTTGAGGATCTCTGCAAGGGTCTGGTAGCAAACTGTACAGATCCTTGATGGCTATGGGAAGTAGCCCATTTGGTTCTTGTGTTACATGTATCCTAAGGATATCCATTTCTATCTCTGCATCCTAATTCTGTGTCCTGCTGACAATGTGCAGTTTTCCTGACCCTGCTCTACCTCCCTTGCAGAATGACATTCTCCTCTTGATTTCCTTTGTAAAACTGAAGCAAATATGCTTTTTCAGATGTTCTCTGATCTCCCTACCATCTTTTCTCATACTAAGTCTGTCTTTCCTTTCCTTTCCATTCATTGCCTTCCCTTCCCTTTCCTTTCCTTTCCTTTCCTTTCCTTTCCTTTCCTTTCTTTCCCTTTCCTTTCCTTTCCTTTCCTTTCTTTCCTTTCCTTTCCTTTCCTTTCCTTTCCCTTTCCTTTCCTTTCCTTTCCTTTCCCTTTCCTTTCCTTTCCTTTCGTTTCTTTCTTTCCTTTCCTTTCCTTTCTTTCCTTTCCTTTCCTTTCCTTTCTTTCCTTTCCTTTCTTTCCCTTTCCTTTCATTTCCTTTCTTTCCCTTTCCGTTCCTCCTTTCTGCCTTATACTAAATGAGTCCTTGTTGTAATTTTCTGTTTCTTTTTGCTGGCTTCCTTTTATCTTGCACATCTGCTACAATCAGCACCTTTGTTGTCCTTCTGCTACCTTTACATTCCACTTCCTTCTGGACCCACCATTCTGTTCAAAATGGTATCTTCACATTTCTATGTTCATAGGTTCATAGGTTCATAGGTTAGTACTAAGCTAACTTTAAGCCAATTATCCTTCCTCTCAGACCCCCCTGCCCCTTGTTTGTGTTTGTAAGGCAAACACCTTAACCATTAGGCCACCCTCCCAACCATTGACCTTCTCACGTTGTCTTTTTGCCCCTACTTCATCTAGTTCTCTGTATCTCTATGTCCTCTATCATTGACCTGTTCCAGTAGCTTGTTTACACAGTCATTTTGCTCCACGTCTTCTAATTTATCCTTGTCCTCTCCCTTAACTCAGAATCAGTATCATTGTCCTAAAATCCTACACTATTGCCTTTGTTTTCTTACCCTACCCTTAGTCTCTCAACCACACAGTGGCATGGTTCTTGCTGACCAATGTTGTCATCAACTGGATATCCATGACCCCCTTTGCTTTGATTCAGATCACATCCATCAATCTATTCTTCATGATGCACCCCTGCACCATTTGGTATGAGGCCTCAGCCAACTCTTGCTCCAGCTTCTAAATCCTGGAACTTGCATTATATTAGTCTTGTCCCAGTCTGGTCCTGGCAGTTTCAGATCTTCAATGAATATTACTTTCTCCTCCTGCCCACTCTTCGATTTCTCCTCCAGACTCTCACCTTCCTCATTTAACTTATTAAATGGTACTTATGACTCCAGCTGTTTTTCCTTGATCATCCTAGTGATGTCTCCAGGCATCTAATATTCCTATTTATATGTACATTTACATTACTAACTGCAAACCCATGCTACATACACATTATTCAAGATTCTGTCACAAAGCTTACATGATGAGCAATGCAACTGCATTGGTACCTGACCTCTGTCTAGTGTAGCTAAGGAGATACTGAGTGTTATTCATATATTATTTATTTCTGCCATCATAATTATCATTCTTTGAATACCTCACAACACCAGCTAACACAGACAAAACTGCATAGCTTCATATGAAAGCTGACAGCTGGATGAATAAAATACAGCTGACAGGTTTTGTCAAAACATTACAAAAGTTACTTTTACTTTGTTTATTGTGACTTACAACATCCCCTTTTAGACCTAGAATCTACTGAGTGCCACCATAGTAAAGATCTGTTTGTGCTGAACACATTGCCATTTACACTTCTTCAGCAACACGTATGGTTCTAGATATGTGATCAGTTGTTTGATTTGTGAGTAAGTAACTTGAATTTGTCTGAAAACTCAGGATGCAGCCATTAAAAGTTATAGTGCAAACATGCAGAGCTCCACTGCAGGGAATGAGTTATTATATCTGTGGGATGATAGAGTGAGTCAGCCTACCAGAAATGGACATCTGCCGCTACCTTAACTGCCAGGGGATTTAATCTAAGTCTACTGCCATAGTTTGCTAATCCAGTGCCCAGTGCTGTCCCCTGAACTGGCATCTCTCAACTCTATGTTGAGGGGCAAAATTAAAAAAAAAAGTCAGTGGTCCATTCTCCAATGTTCTCCAATTCTTCTGTGTCAAAAAAGAAAGAAATCTTTTTTCTTCTCAAAAATATAGCAAACTGCTTACCACATCTTATGCTCCACATGAGGCGCTACTGTGTTTAAGCATTTTTACTATCATCATTCATGCTGGTAGTGCACTGCTGACCAAAAAGCATTTCCTAATCACACCACCTAACAACTTGTACCAGAGGCAGCTGCTCCCTTTGCCCCACCATTGCTATGCTACTCTGCCTAGGTTCTGATCCTTCCTGTTCCCCTGCACAACTTTTGATTTGACATGCTTCATTCTCTATGAGCTCACATCTGATACCCTCTCTTACTTGTTGCTCTGCCTCCATTTCTCCCTTTGGGGTCATTCCTAAACAAAGTGTACCCAGGCACTTTCATTTCCCTCCTCCCTCTTGTCATTGAGTCCTTATTTCTGTGACAGGAATAATGTCCACACACCACTTCTGCATCACTGCTTACAGTTCCCCTTTTTTCTCAGACATTCTGCTGACAAAGCATTTGCAATAACTTCAGTATATACATAATCAAATACCTTAAGAGACCTTGCTGCCCTGAACTGGGATCTGTGGTGCAAGAAGGGGTGTGCAATGCTTGGTGCACTTAAATAGTCTGCAGAATAAGGACTTAGTATGGTATGGCATTTAGAAATAGTGAAGAGATATGTGGACCATGTAATGCATAACCTTTTTCATGTGTGTGTATATGTGTATATATCCATATATATCTGCATCTATCCATCCACAACCACTTTTTCCATTTTTTGCACATGGGGTCAGGGTGTCATTTCAGCACTGACAATAATTTAGAGCCAATGTTCATAACATCGGGTGACTAGTCCTCCCACAGTTGTTCTTTCATACCATACTCGGGCGCGCGCACACACACACCCACACACACACACACACACACACACACACACACACACACACACACACACACACACACACACACACACACACACACTCACACCCACACCTATGAGCAATTTAGTGTGTCCAATCCACTACTGCATGCCTTTGGAATGTGTGAGGAATTGGGAGAACAAGAAGAAGAACCACACAAACACAGGGAGGACATGCAGACTCCACACAGAAGACACCCCAGCTGCACACATACTATGCACATACACACACACACACACACACACACACACACACACACACACACACACACACACACACACACATATATATATATATATTAATATATATATATATATATATATATATATATATATATGGGTCTACTTCACATGGTCGACAGTTCATTTGATCGACATTCATTTGATCGACAATTCATTTGATCAACAAGCAGTTTTATGTGCCCCCCACACCCCCCCACTAACTATATATATCAACTCCAGGGTTGCACAACATTGGGGAGGGGGGTAAATCTGCCTGTCGACCATATGAATTGTCGACCAAATAACTGTCAATCAAATGAACTGTTGACCATGTGAAGGGGATCCATATATATATATATATATATATATATATATATATATATATATATATATTTGTGGGTCTACCTGATAACACCGACATGCAAAACACCGACAACGAAATAACCGACATGACAAAACCGAAAGTTCAAAAACACGAAACTTCACATGCCCAACAAACCACAATCCCGACAATCATCAAAACAAATACCTTTCCCAAAAAACCCACACACAACACAAGCACACCAAAAACCTTACAAACCTGCACTAAACCTTACATACACAACTATCTATGCACTAACCTTAACGCAAACCCTAACCCTAAGGTCCGTCACAATCGCACACTTACCTTACCCGCACCCTAACGCTAACTCACTTAATCCACTCCTAACCCTTAAGTCTGTCACTATCGCACACTTACCTTACCCACACCCTAACCCTAACTCACTTAATCTGCCCCTAACCCTCAAGTCCGTCACTGTTGTACACTTACCTGCACCCTAACCCTAACTCACTTAACCCGCCCCTAAACCTAAAGTCCGTCACTATCGCACACTTACCTGACCTGCACCCTACCCTAACATCCGTCACTGTCACACACTTACCTTACCCACACCCTGACCCTAACGTCCGTCCATATGGCACACTTACCTTAACATGTCAGTGTTCTCAGCGTCGGGATTCTCAACTTTCCATCTTCTCCCTTGTAGATCTGCCAGTGTCATTGTTCTCATCGACATTGTGGACTTTCAGCATTTTCAGGTAGACCCGTATATATATATATATATATATATATATATATATATATATATGAATATGTCTGTGTGTGTGTGTGTGTGTGTGTGTGTGTGTGTGTGTGTGTGTGTGCATGCGCACGTGTGCGTGTGGCAGATACAGATATAGACATTGATACAGATAGATAAACATCTATATTTATATCTGTCTATATAAACTGACTGTACAGTTCATTTTAAAAGCTGGGTAGTATAAAGATTTTATTTATTTATTTATTTATTTAACATTTGTTGACTGGGAAAGTCCGACTAGGTTCCACAGATCCTGTTTTCAGCGGAGGCCCGGGGAGAAATGCTCCAGAAGCATGTCTTTAGAATAATAGAGATATTATGTTCTTGTGCACTGCATGGTTCAGTAAAAGGATAACATGCATGAAAGTGCAAATAACGCATTGCACACCTGACTGTTTCAAGTTATAAAGAAGTAAAATAGACCAAATTCTCCACTAGTACCAAAACAGGAAACTTTCCTTCTCATAATGTCATTTTTGGACCTTTTTAAATGCCAAACAAAAAAGTAAAAATAAAAAAGATGAAAATGAAGGTGGCTTTGCTAAATTCGAGAATTTTCTCTGTTGATATCTGTACCATTAATTAAACCTGGTTTAACAATCTAAAATGAATATCACAAATTCCAAAGAAAGCATCCTGTCACTATTGAAGATCCAATGTCTTAGCTAATGGTGTCTCAATATTTATTAAAGAGCACATAAACGCTAAAGCTAAACAGCTCAGGACTATGCCCTCTTCATACCATAATTAATATCAGTGGTACTAATTCTAGAGGATTATGATTAGGTCTCTGATCATAACCAAGTTATTATTTGTTCAAGAGACAGATGCCATGAAATCCATTCTAGAGGTGAGTCTTGGAATCCATGTTGAGAATACATAATAAAGGGTTATGTTCAGTGAGACCCAATCTTAATACTAGTGCATGAGCTTTATCTGCTCCACGAGCTGCAGGAAAAAAAAAGAAGTGTAAGAGCAGAAAGTGTTTTATGGCTTTAAAAGTCTTTGAAAATTAGTGAAACACTTTGGTGCTGTCAAAAATATAGTAAGCGTCCTTCTGTAGAACAAAATGCTTTAAAAAATGTTAGAAACTATTTTGCCACACATTTTGTTATAACTGTGGCAGACTGAAATTCTATCAAATTTTAAAAGTTGTTTTACTCTATCTGTCTCTGTTCTTTGCTGGCTGGCACTGTCCTCTGTTTTTGCTTAGCACGAGACCTGATGTTAACAGTGCTTAGGAGCACTTAAGAAAAAACTTGATGTCAGAAAGGTGCTTAACAAGCTTGTGTTTTTCCAAATATGGAACATAATCATAGCAATCTATGCACTACATAATCTTACAGTACTCTGCCATACAGGCTATACTGTCTATGTAACATTGGGATTTCATAGCTTTTTTTTCAGAATATTACAAAAGAACAATGAAAATACAATTTTAAAGGTAATTTTAACTAACCAAACAATTTTGGAGAACACAGCATGATTCTGCTAGGCTGGCAATATTATATATATATATATATATATATATATATATATATATATATATATATATATATATATATATATATATATATCGGTTGGGGTGCCTTCTGTGCGGAGTCTGCATGTCCTCCCTGTGGTCGCGTGAGTTTGCTCCGGTTTCATCCCACATCCCAAAGACATGCTGTAGGTGGATTGGACACTCTAAATTGGACCTAGGCGTGTGTGTGTGTGTGTGCCTTCTGTAGAAGGTTGGGTGCCAGGCTAGCAACTTGATACCCTAAAACTCCACTGCCAATCATGAGCAGACAGATGATCTGCTGTGGTGACCTCTAACCAGGAAATGTTGAAAGAAGAAGAAAATTCTGCTGACAAACGTAGGAGCTTTCTGCTCTCCACCCATGGTTAAACCCTCTTTAGTTAACACGGATGATTCATCTTTAACCTGCAGTAAAATCAATCTAACTTATACATAAACTATCTTCCCTAGACTTTACCAATGGAATCTATGATATAATAAATGCCATCTTTTAGAAAAGAGACAGGGCTACTATACTCAGTGCCCATATGAATTTGATCGGTATACTTACAGTGAGCACTGTGGTATTATTGCCTTCTTCATTCATGAACATATGTTGGCAAGGCCTAAGTATATTAGTAATTTCAACAAAAATATTCTTTTTGCTGGAAGCACAAACTAGTAGAATATACAAAAGAAAAAGGAGGCCTATATGACATCTAAAATTACGTTAGCCATAAAAAAACAAGTGCAGATGAAACAAGGCACAGAAACTACTTATTCTTCTTAATACGTGTTCCAGATTCCACCATGAAATCTGTATAATCTCAGAGGCTGAAAGCAATAATGACATTCCTTAACTTACATCAGAAAATTGAAAGGCAAAAATATGAACGTAATGTGTTATTAGTAAACAATGATCGTTCATCCACAGGTTACAGCAAATGTGCTTGTAGAAAAATGTTGTGCAGACTGAAATTAAGCAAGATACATGTTAGACAATTAAACAGACAAGGAGAGACATCCCTTAAATAACAACAAGCATGATAACTGTAACCCAAGTACAATTAAAAACTTTTGTTACATGGGTTCATATGACATACCTGGTGTTTCATTTACAGAAGAGATTCAAATGCCTATAGACCATGCTAAGCAAAATTTTAGCATACAAGTGCATTCCTGAGCTTTGGTGATAAGACTGTAGTTTTGCTATTTCACTGCCTTAGGTCATATGAGATGTAAACAGTTGAAGATTTATCAGTCTAACTTATATTCCATGTAAGATCATGAAGTCATAAATGAGATGATCCAAAATGACATAGGAGACCTAATTCTATGAGATATGGAATGGTATTGTCTTATTAAGGGAAGATGGGAGCTGAGTAGTTCAGATTAAGATCAGCATGCAGTAGACTTGATCTGATACTTGCCTGAGACAGATAATGTAGAAGAGGCTATTTTTGAATGGGTTCAACTGGGCATTCCTAGACTTGGAGAAAATAACATGAAAAGATCCCAAGAAGCTGATTTCAGCAATTCTTTGATGGTTTTACAATGGTATGAAAACCCAGGACCATTGGTAGAATTAATGCAGACTATGTACAAGGACCAATGGCACAAGTAAGGACACAGTTCAGACTCATAGAGCGGTTCTTAATGGGAGTTGGTATGCATCAGGGTTCATCCATGAAACCAGTCAAGTTCTTACTGGTGATCATTACCTTCAGTCTCTTAGTGCAAGAAATCTGGACAAAGCCAAAGATGATGGAGTGACAAAGGGCCAAAAATTGGGACAATTTTTAAATATTGCTCTGATAAACTTAGAAAGTCATTAGAATAACAGATTTGCATTAGCATGTATTTTCTGAAGGATATGAAGGTTGAAACTGAAATGTCTGTCACTATTTGATGATTTCTGTCCTTAATGATTTGCCAGAAAACCACAAATTTTATGAGGAACAGATCAAAAATATGAGGGGGAAATCTGGACATGCTGTAAAAATATGGACAGCTGAGAGGTATGCTGGTGATGGACTATGCCAACAAACAGGTTTGAGGGACAGATCATCAAAGCAGCTGCATGCAGAAGGTGTAGCACTACAAGCAGAATTTGAACATGAACTTCAGCAAATAATAGGAGAACAGAATACAAAACTTAAAGCATTTGAATGAAGCCAAGTACAAGCAAGTCAGTTGTCTTGGCAGCAAATGAAGGAAATTAAAAAAGCTGAAAACTGAGATTAAAGGGAAAATAGTGGAGCAGGTTAACTGCTTAAAGTATCTAGGAGGTGTGGTTGATGAGAATGGAAGTCTGAATGAGGAAGTCAATGCTAGAGTCAGAAGTTCTACTGTCTACTGGCACAAAATGTCAGGGAAGTGTATGACAGAAAAATGCCAATGAAGCTGAAGAGAAAAGTGTACAAAATAGTGGTGTAACCAGTGCTTCTGTATGGACAAAAACCTGGGCAGTGAAGGCAAAGGAACTGAAGAGACTTGAAGTGATACAGAAGATGTACCTTAGATAGTTAGTAGGATGCATACTTTGGACAGATGAAGAAATGAAGACATCAGAGCTCAAGCCAAGGTAACCCCGGTTATAGAGAAGGTCATGCAGAACAGATTACAGTTGTTTGGCCACGTGAACAATCAGAAGACAATTTTGTAAAGAAGATTTGGGAGAAGCAGGAGAAAGGTGAGTCAAGATGAGAACATCCAGCCAAGAGATGGTTGGGTTGTGTGAGAGAAGATCTACAAAGTTCATGCATGACTGTAGAAAAAGGTAAGACAGTGACTCTGAATCAAGAGATCTGGTGACAGTTGACACGATAACTCTGAATCAAGAGATTTGGTGACAGTTGACTTGATACCCTCAACCTGATGTAGAAATGAGAAAAGGACTGATGAAAATGATTACAATTTGGCTTCTAAACCTTGTGAAGAGGTATCAGCAGCACTTGATGAAAAAAATACAGTGCCTGCCTTTTATCTTGACCTCGATAAACCATTCAATACTATTTTGGATAAAGCAATTACAGACAAATTAAAAGCATTACATGCAAATGTATTTGCATCCAGTGAATGCAAAGCAAAATATTACAGTGAGAATTATAATATATATGCCAAAGGAGCTTACCAATTGCATCTCACAGGGATCTATACTGGAGCCACTTCTTGGGCATTGGGATTCTTTTCCATTATAAAAGGGGGACTACACTTTGGATAGCCAAATATGCTGATGACTGCAAACTGAGTAACAATAAAAAAGTCAAATGTCATCTGCTCTAAAAAAGTACACACCTGGTACAATAATAATGACCTCACCTTTAATGTCAGTAAATGCAACATAATGAGACTTGCTGAAAAGGACATAAATACAAAATAAATATTAAAATTATAAAGACAAACACCATCATTAAAGATCTAGGGAGAATAGTAAACAATCTGAATTTTCATGAGTGTGGAATCAAACAAGTCAGAAAAGCATATTGTATGGCACAGTGGTGCAGCCGTAGCATTGTCGCCTCACAGCAAGTGGTTCTCTTCGATTTTCAGCAGGGGTGCCTACTGTGTTGAGTCTGCATGCCCTCCCTGCATTCGTGTGGGTTTCATCTGGGTGCTCTAGTTTCCTCCCACATTACAAATACATGTCTGGAATGTTTCTCCTTCGGCCTCCATTGAAAATTGGCTTCGTTCCAAGTTGGACTTTTCCAGTAAATATTATTTAGGTATATAATTCATCTTAGTCAATTCACAGACATCATGGTACTATGCCATACCTCAATGACATGATCCATTACTAAATACAATATTACATACTGTAGCCCTCCAGTCACCTGAAACAAAGTGAAAGGGTGCAATGATTCCTAACTAGAAAATTAATCTTGAAAACTTGAACTACTTAGAAAGGATATACTTTTTTTCTTACAGGACACTCAGAGTTGACATTTGCCTTTTCTGTAAGGCAATCACTGATACAGTTCTAGCTAAAATATATATTTATATATAAAATATATATTTAAAAAGCTATGCTTGGATTATATTGCTGGTGAGCTACCACCAGATCAGGGAACCTGATACAAAAAAATGCAATGCACTGCAGTAACAAGTATCACACTCACCTTTGGTGCTGTAAGATCTGTAAGTTGTGAGTTTTATTCCCACTCCAGGTGATTGGACAGCACACATTGCAATGCAGCTTTAGGGGTGTTGCACTCGTGTGTGTGTGTGTGTGTGTGTGTGTGTGTGTGTGTGTGTGTGTGTGTGTGTGCGTGTGCGTGTGCGTGTGTGTGTGTGTGTGTGTGTGTGTGTGTGTGTGTGTGTGTGTGTGTGTGATCCTTTGGATAAGATATTAAACAAATGTCCCATATACCTGAGTTGGTGGTAGCTTGGGTGGATGTAAAAGAAATCATGGCACCTATCAGAAGAGTGGGGCCAGATTTCCCCTGGTACTATAAATACCACCTTGGGTCTCCCATGAAAAAAGGCCACTAGCTTAATGAGACAAACCCAGTCAACAAATGGTAAGTAAGTAAGTAAGTAAGTAAGTAAATAAATAAATAAATAAATAAATGTCAATAAATAACCAATAATAGAAAAATGCATAACCGATGGATTACACAGCAGTTTTCAAGATGATGGAATAAGATTCCCATTGCACACTTAACAGTTAGTTATTAATTTCCCCTCAAACATAATCATTAATGTTTCCCCAGTAGCATGGATGTTATAGGACTGCAGTGTATTTACTCCTTTATACAGATTGTGTTATCGTCCATCATCCACATTTATAGGTCATAGTTGTCTCTGTAGTGACCCTCTGAACATCACCCACCATCCACATGCAAGCAGGGAGATTACCAAGCCTTTTTTCTGTATCATACATGATATCCACTTTGCCACCATACAGCCTTGTGTTAACATGACAGGAGGAAACATTCTAGTTTTGGCTAATTATTAATTGCTTGTTATAAATTGGAAATATGAAAATGTAGTTGCATATTATAAATTCTGTGATCATAAATATAGGGGCGAATTTAATAAAGCCTGCATGGTCTTATTTACCATGTAGGCATTGTGCCATGGTGCTTACACAAAACTAAGAATATTTGCGATCCATTATGCACTGCTGGGGGGGGCTGCATGTACGCACCAACACTAGAAGTTCCGTGGCATGTAAATCACCTCATAAGTAGGTGAATCTCATAGAAATGAGGCAAGTAGAGTGATCCAGCAAGCAGATAGGCAGCCCTGCAGACCCCATGTCAGTGTCCATAGTGTACATGGAAAAATTCCATGTACAGGACTGTGAAAAGACAAATGGGGTAGTAAAAATATAGGTAGATGGAAAGAAATGGCTTAGCACACACAGATATGAGTGACGCTATCCTCTGCGTGTCTCAAAAGTTATAGTAAACATATTAAAATATTTTTTTTTAATCATCTGGGAATATCTGTGCACTGTGCCACAGTGTTCAAACATACCTTACATAAAAAAAATGTGGAAAAGTCAAAGTTAATATCATGAGACAGAAATGTATTACAGGACTCTGTGTGTAGTATTTACAATGGTGCATTGATGATGTTGCTACTGAGGTAGGGCTTGGAAGGGTATAGTTTGCAGGTTGTGAGCACGGATCCCTATGCAAATGAGGTGGAGTTACTAACTAGCATAATGGGGTAATTGTGTCTGCAGATCCCCTTCGTGTAAGCAGAGAACCATGTTGGTGTCCACAGAGGAGGTAGTTGACATCAGTAGATGGTGTGTCCACTAACGTCTGAGTTGATTGGAGCACAGCTGCTCATGTTTGCATGATGCGCCACCATACTGAGCATACAAGTCTCGGTGGGGGGGGGTGCACTGACTTCTAAGCTTTGTTTGTCTATGAGGTGCATGTCTCTGTGTGTTTGCATTATGCACCACTGTGCTGAACGTACAAGTCTGGGGGGGTGTTCAGTGACTTATAAGTTCGTTTACTTATGGGGAAAGTGTTTGCTTACCATGCCACATTGCTGAGAGTATCTGAAAGGCCAATGATGTATTAATTACTGTTGATCCTTGTTTAACTTAAACTAAGGCCATTAAATGAAGTAAATTATATACTAGGCAGGCACAATGCATCATGGGTAGCCAATCACGCAGGCAATACTTGGCAGAGCACTATAAGGTATGCATACACCCTGCAATCTGATTTTCCCCCATACTCTGCACCAGTGGAGTACAGACTTCAAAATTTTAAGTGAAAGAATGCTATGGGCTGCTACAGGTCTGCTACATCTGTATGTGCTAGATGCTGAAGGCAATGCTACTACTGACAATAGGCCCAGGCTGAGAAGAAGAATAGTGTTCAGGCCCAGGGTAACCTTGCAGGAGCTACATGAGATGGAAATTGTAGAGGGCTACAGGTTGGATATGGACATACTACAAGAATGCACCGAGCTCTGGTGCCCTCAAGCCAGACCCAGACCCAGACCCAGAGCCAACAGAGCGGAACCAATCCCAATGGAAAGAAAGGTATGTGTAGCCCTTAGGATAATAGCCACAGGAACCTTCCAAATACCAACTGGGGACATGATGGGGGTCTCACAGGCGTCAGCATCCAGGGTATTCCACCAGTTCCTGGATGCCATGCTACCACATGCCAGTGAGCACATTTAAATTTCCCTCACCCCTGAGGCAAGGGCCAGCAATATGCAACACTTCTACCATGTAGCACACTACACTAAGGTACTGGATGCCGTAGATTGCACTCATGTACACATTAAGGCACCGTTTTGTGAGGAGGGTAGAATGTATGTCAACCACAAGGGGTACCACTCCATCAACTGCCAGGTCATGTGCAATGCCCAGGGCATTTATGTTAGCATTTAAGTTAGCATGAATGTGTGTGCTGCCAGCCCTAGCAGCTATCAAGACTCCCATATCTGGCATGCATTACAGCTGTACCAGATGTTTGTCAAGGGGACATCCCACATGGCCATTTAGTGGGGGACTCGAACCATGGATGATGACACCCATCAGAAATGCACACACACCCACAGAAGAATGCTATTATGAGGCAAACGCACAAACTAGGAACATCTTAGAGCACAGGGGTCCAGGGAAGTAATATTGTGTGAAGAAATAGCCAGGTAATTGTTATGGCTAGGCTTGTATAGGCCCTAGGGCGGATAGACTAGTACCAACCTATGAACCTATAAATCTATGTGTTTGGGTTGCTGAAATCATGATTCTGGTGCCTTGATATGTCTGTTGGAGCCCTACAGTACTCTCCAGCCACATGTGCACATATGTTCACAGTATGTGCCATGCTACACAATATAATCCTGCAGAAACAGCTGTAGCAGGATCAGCAAAAGGAATGGATACACAGCCACCCAGCAGTGTGCAGGTCACCACAGCCACACTCAGAGGAGGACTTGGAGGAGCAACTCCCTTATGATGTCCCTGTAGACAGACGTAGGCATCCCCAGTACACCCTGGCATTGGTATGAGACAATGCATAACACATTCACTGACAACCTAGGGCCCTAGGGACAAACACCTTACTCCTACTCACACACATATATTAAAGTAGCTGATACCAGCCAACCCACACAACCTGTATCTATCCATGTATTGGCTGTGTACTGCTTGCATCACAGAGAGTCAGCCCAGAACTACAGTTCTGTCAACTACTGCATTCTGAAGGTAAGTATCTAACCTACACACTAATTGTAAGAATTACTATAAAAAGGTATCGTATATATGGATCTGCTGCTGTTATGCAAGTAAATATAGTGGGCTATCTGATCAGATTTAGCATCCACATAGGACTACAGACACCCAGGCCAGTAGTATGTGTTCCTTAATATTCTCTAGGCCTCATGGTTGGAATACTCATGACATCAGGCAAGGGAGATGTTAAACAGTGGGCACTCATGATATTTGGCCTACCTAAGCTGATTATGTGCTGTTGTTCCCCAACCCCCAACACAGCAGTGTACCCATATAACTGGTTTAACAGAAAATCAGCTATGTTGTCTCAGTGGACCAGGCAATCTCAGGAGTGTGAAATAGATATCACCCACACATTTTATGCCTCGCTTCACTCAGGATAACAATGTACATATATATGCTGTTGATTGTGTGAAGAATGACTCCTCTCTGTCTAGTGACCTGTGTGGCTCAGTAGACTAAGGAAGCTTGCATGGGTGATGGTGTTAATGGTTCTAGTCTGGAATTACTCACATCTTTTGCATGTGAGGTAGTACTATGTTGGTGTTTGCACAGAATGTCATACCTGTCAACCTCTTATTGCAAGAAATCTTATTGCAAGAAATCTGGGCAAACCTAACACAGGGCAGATTTTAAAGATTAGCCACATAAAACTAGACATTCGCTGGAATTAAAGGTATCGCATTATTACATATGTTCTGAAGGATACAAATTCTGAAATACAAATATTTGTCTGTAGTTAGTAGAATGTAATGACATCAGCATTCAATAAATCATCACAAGACTGCAAATGTATGAGGAATAGACCAAATGTATGATGCAAAACTCTGGACATTCTGTGAAAAGCAGGAGAGTTGAGAGGTATGCAGACTGTCAGTCTGTTAGTAGTGTAACATTACCAACATCAGTTTATACATACAGACATATACATATACCTGTCTATATTAGAATGCCAAAACCTCATTTCCCCGAATCCCGAAAGGTAGACACATACACAGCGAACTGCAAGAACACCGAACGTCCTTAAGCTCGAAATTCAAAATATCGAATTGCCATAGTTGGCCAACTCCACCGCCTGCTGTGTACTGCCTACCCAAACAAAATAAATATGAATGTATTACTATATATGCACTTACCTTAACCTGCACCCTAACCCTAAGGTCAGTAACTATTGCAGATTTACTTTACGGAGCTATACCGGATAAGGGAATTTCCTACTGACGTTTTAGCTCACTCACTTTGAATTTCGTGCTTAAGGATGTTAGGTGCTCATGTGGTTTGCTGTTTATGTATCGGCATTTCAGGATTTGCATAAGTAAGGTTTCATCATTCTAATATAGAACCACATATACATATGTGGCCATGTTTGTGTGTGAGGCTGTTACAGCATTATAGAACACATTATGGAGCCATAGGACAAGTAAACTTAAGCAGCATAATAGCCATACAGCCTCACAATCAGAGACATCTGTATACCCCTCGGTACATTATGAGCACATATTGACCCAGTCCAAGAGGGACTAAGGCCAATGCTGTGTGTTGAGGTGATGTTCACCCAGCCAGTCAAACAGATGGCATGTGCTGAGGTGCACTGAGGAGCTCTGTGTGCCATTAGGAAGTGTCTGTTTCAAGGGTGTGTATATGTCTGCTAGACAAATGTCTCCCACAAGCATGCAGTTCTAACATGAAATCATAGGTTAATGTTCATACAGTGTGTCATCTATCTACTGTGCTCCCTACAGATAGGCAGCATATGCACTTCAGCAGTCACACCTTGCCCTGAATACAAGGCACATATCACCTCTGAGTAGTTTACATGCCACAGGTGGCAATGAAACTCATTGCAGATGATTGGCAGTGAGCACATACTGAAGATGAGAGGTGGCCTTGTGAGGGACAATGCTACTGAGTGCAAGTGACAGTACAGCATGGTAAGGTACGTGAAAAAATGGCCATTGTACTCAGATATTGTCATGCTGAGAGAAGAGTATGTGGAGGTTATGAGTTTGCCACCTATTGGTGATTGTGGCCTCAGCTATGCCATATGATTCCTGCCACAGCACTGTAGAGACATGGTGATTTGAGGCACATTTTGTGTAAACCTGTGTGGCCAGGTCTGTGTGCCCACTTCCCAACCTTGAGTATGGACATCACATGTTGGGACTGATGTATTACTAACTGGGGACATAGCTCTTCCTGATGGAAATTATACTACATATATATTCACCCAGTGTTTATGGCCATTATATGTCACCAGCCATGTGTTTGCAATACCCTCTTGCAGGATACTGACATAATACAGAGACTCGTATGAGTGCTCACAATTAGCAGGGAGCAGCCACCATTGTTAGCCACAGTCATGCAGTACTCACATGTACTGTGGTGACATGCAGTCCAAGCAGTAGAGGACCCAAGACTGCACCCCTTTGAGCACTGCTGCTTACAGATCAGCTATTGTGTCTCTCTATTTAGCATGTCTGCCATCAATGGGCCATGTAGTGACCCCTAAAATGACAGTATCATGGATACCTAAGTGGGTGATTTGTGCATGTTGCCTGAACAGGTGGTATAGTCAGATTGCTTGGTTCAGTATGGGGGTTGTACGGACTGATGTACCTTCACCCATATCCCTGCTGCCTGCCTCAGAAATGTCCACCACATGTAACAGCCATGCACCCCCTGTCACACATCCAAAGTATGCACACTCAACCATGTTTACACCATATATATGTGTGTTGATCAGCTCCATGATGATCACCTTTATGGGCATACAGATATGGATATTTACACAAAGTGTTGTGTAGTTATGTTGGTCAGTGGATGCATCACCTCTGTGCAAGGGTAGAACAGGTGCCGTAGTCCACTCAGCTGGTGTGCAGACAGTGGTGTCAGTATTAATGCAAGGGCTTCCCAATGGAGTGAGTAACCCTTGTCAGATCACAGGTGGGATTCAGCCTGGAATGTTAGCCTGTGCAATACATGCTTCATTGTGAGGCTAGTAGTTACGAACTGCTCTGTCAATATGGTGTTATGCGGCAAGTTGTAGGAATCTCATGTGTCATATGTGGTGGGGACTAGGGAGTGTACATGATGCAGACATTGTGGTAGTAAAGGTTAGCTAGGAGTACAGACCCGTCATATGTGACATCATAATGTCTGTGGTCAGCGACTATCTGGGCCTGCCCTTTGAGGTTACACATGTAACTACTCTGTGTGTCCTGGTCCTGGGTCATGTGAGTGACAACAGGTGTCACTTACCATGTCTACACAACATCACAACAACACTATGTGCTGCTGTTACTTGAGGAGTTTGTGGAACCATGTTAGGGGGCACCCCCACCCCAACTGCCACACAGCAATGTCCACCTGTTATTGCACAGCCTGCTAATGGCACTTGTCCACCAGTCAAGTGTGGTGAGCCATGACAAGCCTGTGTCCCTCATGTCCTGTACAGCCAAGTTCATGCAGTATTATGCTGATGACAAAATGCATGGGTGTAGAGCTCTGCAGGCATGCCTGTCCCATCTGAAGGGGGAGGTGCAGTCACACTATGGCAAGCATCCCACAGGAGGTAATAAATGGCTTTCTGGACATATATGTCTGTATTGCCTGTGAGGGGGTATGTACTGGTAGTTCTAAGGATGCTGTCATGTGGCCAGATAGCACCAGGGAGGCCATCACATTGTGGGGGCTGTAGTGGTCACCCATATTACTACACACTTGATGCTATATGTTGGTTCCCCATGTGGGGATGTCACGGTACCCCACCAGGGCAGTGTAGGTAAGGAACTGGACCATGCTTTGGACAAGGGAGCCGGAGCATGGGTAGGCAACACAGTATGTACATATTACACTTCCATAACTCCTTTGTCTGTGGTCTGTACATACATATTGCATGACTCTCTTCTTACAACATGATGGAAGTAACTGCAATACTTAATTGCACAGAGGACCACTAGCATGTAGTGCCAAGTGGTGTCCCCAGATCTCTGAGGCATGTCACTTGAAAAGCCATGATAGGGGTTAGCATGGATGCCAGCACTAACACTGTCATACACCTACTGACACTGGGCCAGCACTGTTAATGTTGCTCAATGCCAGATCATGCCTACTGACTGTGACCGGCAGAGTCCTATGACTGTTAAATTATGCGATCGATGTTGGACAGCAGTCTCAACCCACCATCCTTGGCCTGATAAGTTTTATGTGTATATTAGGGCAGCAGGCCATGCTGGAAACTGTGTACATCATGTTCAGAGTGGTATGTCAGCTGGTGTATATGCATGTGTCTGAGAATCATACCCTGGGAACATAGCATTGGGAGACATACGCTGAACTGATGCCACTCACCAGTGGGATTAGTCATCCACCATTAATGTTGTTCCCCTTCTAGGAGTTCCGTCCCTGCAGTTACAGCCAATGTCAGTGATCTCTGACTGGTACAGTAGCAGGTAGTTGCATATTGGGAGCTGTCACTGATTCCCACATAGACCCAACAGTTATCCAGGATGGCCTATGACACAGTCAGTTGTTGTCTGAGCCACTGACACAGATGACATGGCAACCACTGCATGATACTACCCTGTGGGATATCATACACCCCAGCACAATATTGTAGTGTCCACACACCGCAAACACTTGAGCCATTACACACAAAGGTATGGACACACTTTACTGATGTGGGGATGCATTCACTGTTGTACCACCTATACCTTGAAGTTTTGGATGTAAATTTCAGACTGTCACTGCAATACTGAATGCGGCAGCCAGCACACCTATCATTGTGTGCAGTGGTACCCTTGCCATGTCACCACATAGGCATATCGTACAACTGTAGCAGCCACACAGGATCCATGGTACACCAATGCACAGTGTAGATAATACATCTTATGGAGTCCATGTCTCTCTCAAGACCACACAGGACCATGAGTCCAAGGCCTGCCATGTCATGGTGTGGACAGCACATTCCCCTCTGTAGTGCTGGGTACACTGCAACTATGGGAGCAAAACTGTGCATGGCCATGTGGACTCTCAGCAGATGATGTTGCTGACCTACATCCATGGGGTCCGACACCCTACTCCAACCACACATTCCAGCACAGGCAATGTGTGGTCCTAGGCAGATACTTTCTCAGCCCACCATCTGTCCACTGCATCAGTGAACTGATCCAGGGAGTCCCCAGTGCAGTGAAGGCAGTCACGGATGTCAGACTGTGCTACATCTATAAGCCTAAGCATATGCCTGGTGTTCTGTTTAGAACATGCCTAGTGCCTTCATGTCAGCCCAAAACATGCATGGAGTGACCCATGATGTGACACCTGCAACAGGTGGTGGATGGACAGCAGTCCTCCTGTGAGCACTCCTGCCACCTGTGAGGAACCTTGCCAGCTCTCCTCCTATGGCCAGTGTCTACACTCACTGAAGCCTTAGTTGCCACACTGTCCTGTTCAATGTCTTCACCCCTCTGACTGTCCAATATTTGTGGTCTCTGGGGACTGGATATGTGTGGGCATACTGACTCTGTGCTTTGACAATGGAGGAAGAAGAGGGATGTCAACTTCTGGGACAGATTCAGCCCCTGACAACCCCACCTGTGCCTCACTGTGGCTACCACCATCATCAGAATCCAATGAAACACTGACATCAGGTTGTGTGGGGAGAGATCCCAACCTCTTTGGTCACCTGTGGGAACCAAGACAAAAGCAATACATTACTACCTGCACTATTATGTATGTAAAATCCAAAAAGACTCATAATAATGGGGTCCACAACTGTAATACCACTCTCACATCTTCTCATCTCCCCTTTCATGCACAACAGACTTCCTCACAACAAAATACACATTCCGCTCAAGCCCTTTTTAACACACACTTCAGGTAAATCAAATGAAACTTGGCCAGTTCAGTTTACCTTTTAGTTATGCAGTTACACTATACTTGATAAAACAACACATACATCCCAATACACCTATCTTAACAAATATATAGAAATACACGTTTGAATGCTTAAGGCATGTACCATCAACCTTTCCATTTTTAAAAGGCATGTTGGATTTATTGTCTCATGTAACTCAGGAGGCCTATTCACTCTTAACTATAACTGCACAAGTGTTTCTGTTCGTTCAACTACAGTCCTGTGATTACCCACTCTAGGAACCTTTGGTACATGTTCCAGACTGGAACATACCAACATTCTACACTGGTTACACTCAACATTAATTGCACATAAGCCATTATTCTAGCCCTTAACTTTAATAGCATATATATGTCCCATTAACAAAACAGTATCAAACTTACCAGGAACAGGAGCACAGCCTGGGACAACACCTGATAGAGCCGTAAAAAGGAGAGGGTGAGGTAATTTCAGTGCCACCACATATTGCAGCACAACAGGGTAATACCTGTATATATCGCCCATGTACAGTAGCTACTGTGTTACTTGATGTATTGGTGACATTCTGAGTATGAGTGTAGAAATGAGCTTAAACCCCACCCCCAAAGCACTTATATCTGACATCTCTGTAAAAGTATGGACAGCTTGACAAAATAACTGCTACAATGGTGATCACTGTAAGCTTACCTACACACTCCTCTGCTGTGGACACTGTGGCACCCACCTCCACAATGTATGGTGTGATGAATGCCTGGGAGCTCTTGCGTGTCCCTAGGTTTGCCAGGAATTCCTCAGTAGCCGTGAGTGATTGTTCTGCTGCAGGGCCTCCACTGGTGATGGCACAATCCCTAGCTACATCAGCTACCCTTCGTTGTGCAGCTTTCACCATGTTGGTAGAGTGGTGTTGAACCTGCTCATATGTCCTGTCCTGGTGGCCACAGGCATTCACCTCCTGGACAAGGTCTGTCCACAATGCAGCCCATTGTTCCCTGTTATGGCTCTCCCTGGATAGGAAGATGTGCTGATGCTGCCTTATTCCTTCAAGTATCAGTTCGTTCTCTGCATCTGAGAAGGGAGCATGGCATCTACAATACATTAGTACTGAAAGACAACAAGAGCGAAACACATTACAGGATCATATACATGGGGGTCCAAAATGTACAAAGACAGCAAGAACAAAATGGCTGGCACTATCCACTGCTTGTTCACACATGTCATACCCCACAGTGTGACAACATACTATGTGTGTGTATACAACTGAGATAGTATCATTACTGAGGTATTTTCCTGTGTGCCATGACAGATTCTGCTGTATGATCATACACCCAATACTCTGGTCCACTGTGGTGTGTCCCCTAAGACCAACCATTCAATAATATGTCATATGACCAGTGCCAGACAAATAGCAGTGTGCTATTACAACCACTATATAGGGATAGTCCGACAACACCAGTCTGGCACATTGACAAAAGACAATCCAATCCTGATATAGTGTATGTTCCCTGTAGGTGGAAGTCAGCAGGATTTCACTGACATGTCATTACCACAGGTCAAAGACAGGGTTACTGCTGTAATCCCTATTTCCCATACCTCTATCCTCCCATCAGGATCCTGTTATACACAAAAAAACAGTTACATACCTGCTAGAATTCTGTACTCCTCTGTTGAAATGTGCATCTGGAAAAGTTTCCCAAAGGCATGCTGTGTGTGAGTAGGTCTCATGCAGACTATTTCCCATAGCCAGCTGCTTGCATTTTTAGCATGCTGCTCATTAGCAGGTAATTGCCTCTAAACCAATTTGTGGCTCTGATATGCTAATTGTAGCCTAAACACATAAATTGCACTATCATTAGCCAATGACATGCAACCACTGTGCAATACATAAGGCCTTCATGTGGACCAGGGCCCCCTTCTTAGCTGTTGAGATGGACATTACTGGGGTGAGGAGACTACATTGTCACAGAGGGTAGGTCTGTAGCAGAAACCTTTACATAGAGCTGTGTGTACCACAGGCTGTAGCTGTTGCTGCAGGTACTAGACATAGGCAGATAGTGCGATCACTTTGGAGGACAACAAGCTGTATGTGAACCTGTGTCAGCTGTGTCAGTCTTGTTGTAGAGGCAGAGTCAGGTTGAGGGTACCCTTTAAACTACAAGTATGACATGTGTTTATGGTACTTATGTTAGACAACTATGTCGCTAACAGAGTACTAGGTGACATATAGTTATGCTATACAGATATATGGAATGTGTCCCTACCTACAGGCCTTTGACTTCCAGAAGTGAAAAGCAGTTATTACACTTACAATGCTTTGGGTGGATAAAGAGTGCATGAGTAATTCATTAATTGCTGTCTTCACAATAATGTACTTGAAATGCAATGCAACACTGGCTTTGAACCCAGGACTGTGTGTGACAAAATGTACTGTATGCAAGGCATTTGTCAGACTGAGCTAATGATTCACTGCTAAAGCAGCTGTATTTGCAAGACATATGTGCACACATACAGGCTGTGACAAACATTGTCTACATCCATCAGTATGTGCATGGCTTTATATGGATGTATTTCAGCACCAGGGTCCCAGTTGTACATGTACTTTGCCATTGATGCCTTAGCAGGTGTCTTCTAAATTTTGCTGATAAAAAGGCATATTTACCTGCTATCACAGGCCTCACTTACATCCATAATCATGTATTTGGCTGTGTAGTGGTATACTACTGCACCAGAGTCCAAGGTACACACCCATTTTTTTCATTAATTTTTATTCCAGTTTGTGTTGTGTGTCACACTGCACAGCTTTTCTGAAACATGCCTAATGACTGTAACTGGCAATTACTTATGTTTTGTTTAAACCACCTGCTCTAATATAGAGTTGCATGGCGTGGCGGGTTCATGCAGTGTGCTGTAGGTGTAATGGGCTTGATTCGATATATGGCAGATGTGTTTAATCTGTACATGTGTCTTACAATGTGATAAATGCATACAGTCACTATATCTCTAGTTAGCTGAGCTAAGAGAAGCTGCATGATATGGCATGTCATGCAGTGCCATGCTAAAAAATATAAAGAAAAGAAAAAAAAGGGGGAGATAAGAAAGTGGTGAAATGGGGGCAAGCAGGGGGAAAACATAGTGAAAGGTAGGTTGGGATGTGGAGGAAGGGTGTAGGAAAGAACCATAGCTATCCATTTCTTCAACGGCAACAACAGTGCACTTTAAATTGTATCCAAATTTGGACTGTCACCCCCAGAGAGAAGGGTAACGACAACATAAGTGCATTGTCAAGTCAATTGGACCAAATTACATGTGTCCAGTGGACACATCTGCAAAATGGAGAGCTATGTATGGGACAATATTTATTTATTTTTTTTAGGACAGGTGCCCATTTTTCTTTTTAAGGTGAGAGTGGAATGTTGTGGAAGGAACTTAGGTACATGTGGGGAGGTAAGTTGGGTAGGTAAGGATGCATTTGCAAACAGACAAGACAGACAAGATAGTAGACGGGGGCAGTGTTTGACACATGGGGGGGTAAACACCTTGGACAGGGAGGGTGTTGCGGAATCTGAGTGTCATCCAGACATCAGCAGCATGATTCATGTCCCCACCCATGGGACTGTTGGCAATACTCCTTCACTGCACTGCAGGTGGCTGTGCTGGAGGCTGGACACCAGGATGAGGCTGCCCCACAAGATTGGCCAGCATGTCTTCAATATGGTGCAGGCGGTGGTCATAGCCATGGTGAACTATCCTCCGCACCAGGACTGGCAGCTCATCCAGGGTGACAACTCCACCTTTATCACCACTCCCAGAGCGGGGCCTGTCACCATCCTGTGGGGGAGTACTACCCAACACAGGGGCAGTAGTGGGGGAACCTCCGATCTGGGTCACATACGTACTGAGATGTAGTGCCATGGTCGGTTGAGGTCAGGTAGGGGGATCAGCCGGAACTGGCCTACCTTGATGTGCTGTGGTAAATGAGGTATAGCAATAAGTTACAGTTAGTAATAACCAAACCATTGTTAGTATTAATAGAGTGGAACACTGTATTTATTAATCCAAATACATATGAATGTATATTATGTGCAACACAACATTAAGTAACATAACAGTCAGTATGGCAACAGCATGCCAGTGTGAAGTAAACCATAACACCAACACAACAGTTAATTTAACAAAATATCTTAATATTGAATCATAATAACACATAACAATAATCAACCACATTGTCCAAAATATAGCTAGTTTAAAAAATTATGTTAATATTAAATCATAATAATACATAAGAGTAATGAAGAAATTAAGATAAGGGGTGAGGAGAGAGAGAGAGAGAAACATTCCATTAGTGACATTGCAGATGACATCTTTGAAAACACTGGTAATGCATACTTCTACAGCTGTGTACTGTCACTTGTGATTACAGTGACTACAATTCTCCTATAGCTGTTGTAGCACGTACATACCTCTTAAGCTTGATAGCATGGGACAGTAAGGGCCAAGCACTAAAAAATGCAGGTACACAGCTACACAGAACAGTTTCACATAATGTGGACTTATGTAACTACCAAGGTGTTCTGTAAATGGATTTGGTAATACATTGTATTCCAGGTAATAATTTATGTGGTAATCGTGACAGACAGATTATTCAGTTTTAATTACATTACATGAAATCCTGATACTTGAAAGGCATATTTGTATACAGTAAGTAAAGTAGACAGCCGTCATGCCTCAGTTGGCAGGCATGGGAGTTGAACCCAATAACTGTGACTGCACACATGAATCATGCTGCTGATATTGTTATGTGTTACTGTGACTGCAGGAGACATCTGCAAATAATTTAATAATTGACTGCAGCAGCAGAGTACAGACTTGCAAGGGATACAACCATACTGGGATTACACAGATTTATTTATGAATCAGCAATGCTGATGAACACATTCTTAGTATTGATTGTAACATTCTGTGAGATCTAAACACAATATCTGCACATAATATGGGCTACCTTACCCATATATTTTTTGTGTTCATGGTGAGAGAGAAAATGTGAGCATCACGTGACTGATAATGAAGAGGTAGTGCTACATATTGCTGGATTTGAACCCAGGACTGTGTATGACAAAATGTACTGTGTAGAAGGCATTTAATAGACTGAGCTACTGAGTCACTGCTGACTACTGGGTGACTGATACTTGCCTGCAGATCACCTGGAACCATGCTATGACTTGAGCAATACAAATTACAGGACATTCCTCTAGCATTCTAGTGCTGTTACAGTGTTATACTAGACTGCAGTGACAGTAGTACACACATGCATGGAATACAACCATACTGCATATATAAATATGGCTTTATTTTAGATTCAGCAATGCTGGTGAACACCATTTTATTATTATTGGCGTGACATATCTGTAAAGTCCACATACAATATCTACCCATGGAGTGGGCAACCTCACCCATATACCTTTATTACCTGAAGTCTGAGGACGAGAAAGCATTATGTGACCAATATTGTCCTGGAGACAGCTGTGAACAGTACTATGAGTTAAGCAATACCATTTGCAGGCCATTAGATTTGCATTCTACAGCTATTACAGTGTTATACTTGATTCCAGCAACCTTACCTTACAGACTCAATGCATACAGCTCTACTGCAATGGTTATGACAACACAATCCTGTTGTGCACCATTTTGCTTAGTGTTATTGGTATTGTTTGTTGTTTTTATTGAACTACAGTTGTTATTATTCATTTATTGCACTACAGCTCTAATTCCACATTTATTGCACTACAGATTTTCTTGTATATACTTTATTGCAGTTAATGCTTTACTCTTTTGTGCCTATTGTACTACAGCTAGTATTATACATCCGTACTCACCACACATACAGCACAACCTAGCCAGATGCCTGGCATGGGACTTGACATTGTGAACCCTCTCATCTGCAGCTGTTGGGAGAGAAGCACATCATTATGCCTACCAGTTTTGCAGACATTCAGCTTACATTTTGTTAAGCCAGTGGAAAACATACTTACATACCTGTGGGGCATTCCTGCCCTCGCTTCTTGGACCAAGGTGTCCAAGGTTCCCCTCTTTCTCCTTTTCAGGTCATCATGGTGGTGATGACACTGCTCAGCTGTGCGGGGGATACCAGTAACACTGGTGAGTTCCCTGGCCTACCTGTCCCAAGCCTCCGCCTTACACTTCGAGCCGTGGAATCTGCCCTGCATTAGCCTGGCTTCATGGTTTTTAACAAGAAGCCCAGCCACGACCCTGGATTCCTGAATGCCCTACTTCTGCACCTGAAAGTGCACACCTTCACCAGAACTGCCATATCAACAGTCAGTTGAACTACAATGAATACTACAGAATTCCTGCTTATTGTGCTTTATATAGGCTGTTTTCCTGCCCTTACACATCACTGAGCAGTATTCAAAACAGTGCCATTCCACTTAGCAGCACACAAACCAGTTAAGCAGAGCTGAGCAGTGTGAAAATGTGCACAACCATAGTTTCAGCGAAGCTTAGCACAGCACAAACATTGGCAGCCATTATCATGTTTATGCGGTACTTAGCATGGTTGAGCACAGCTCAGCAGAGCTCAGCAGAGTGTAGCAGTGCCATACAGTATTTTACAAATTTATTTTAATGGTATACAAAAATAATGCATGAAATTACAGACATATTCTGCCTGCTATGGACTTAAACCCAGGACCTACTACACATGAAATCAGAACTCTATCCATTTAGGTACTTGGATATTATGAAAACTGCTCTACCTTTACATGTACTACTGAGCTACCTGTTAGCATTGCTGAACACTGCTCCATGCTGTGTAAACACTCTTTTT